>NW_020230040.1:267500-382500 GCF_003227715.2 Harpegnathos saltator
GCGGGAAAATTAATGCAATTTAAATTGTGGTTTCAGTAGTATGAAATCTAGGGCTCAGAACTTTTTTGCGCTCCTAATATATATATACTTCCTTAAATATGCAATGAAATCCTTTTTATTTTTTTATGTTTAATTGAACGAGCAGATTTTACCACTGGTGAGTATATAAAAATAGTATGTAAACAGATACTTGTATAAGATATTATTAATAAAACAATATTTTTATCTTATTAGTTGAACGATGTCAAGCATTGCATATATAATTAGTCAATTATATGTACAATATGTACAATAGTCGAAACAGTCGACAGCACATAAACATAAGAAACGAAAAATCGATAACTGCAAACATAAGAAGAAAGTGAATAGTATATTTATATTGTTAGAAATTATATTGTTTACTTTCGACAACAGTTACAACAATATAATTTAAGTCAGCATTTTATTAAGGAATAACATTTTCTAAGAGACACATTCCGAGAGAATACAGTAATTTTATGCCAACGACTGATCACAAATAGCCTATGAAATTTTACAGCGTAACATTTTTCAATGTTGACATCTAATCGCTCAAATGTTACATTCGCTGTGTTGCTGCATGAGGCACAGAAACACTTCCATAACAAAAAGATATAATTGCGATAAAACCTGAAAGTACCTCTTGCGAGGATTCAAAAAAGTGTATATAAGGCATCGCTATGCACCGAAATATATTCACTATCAACCGTACAGTAAACACCAGTTCAGTTTTACTAAAAACAGAAAGATGAAACTGTCAGGTCTAACGTTGACTTTCGCCGTCATTTTTATGTTGGCGGCCATGTACAATATTGTACAAGCAAAAGCATTAGCTGACGCTGGACCCTGGGCCGATGCTGACGCTGCACCCTCGGCTGATGCTGACGCTGGACCCTGGGCCGATGCTGACGCTGGACCCTGGGCTGACGCTGACGCTGCACCCTGTGCCGATGCTGACGCTGGACCCTGGGCCGATGCTGACGCTGGACCCTGGGCTGACGCTGACGCTGGATCCTGGGCCGATGCTGATGCTGCACCCTCGGCCGATGCTGATGCTGCACCCTGTCATGAGTCCAACGGCGGTGCCTGCATGCGCTAAGCGAACGCTGGATTTTTTGCTGATGCTAACGCTGGACCTAATACCGATTTCGATGTACGTATTTTGTAATTTGCATACCGATGTCAGTAATAATGCTAATTGCATCATCGCCGTTAAATCGATTGTTATTGTTGCATGTTGTAATTACATACGATCTAAACCAATGGTTGAGAGATCATATCACATTGCATACACATTTATTATATCGCTCCAAATATCAAACTATAAGTATTTCTTTCTTGAAATGTTATATAAATGTTGTTAAAGTCAGATGCGTACTTGTTACATACAATGCATATGCATAATTTTTTAAATGTATATTAATATTGTTTCTCTTTCTTTCTATATTTAGATCGATTTTATGAAAGAAGTGATGAATGCAACGAAGTAATACACATATAAATAACCATATTCGATACCAAAATTGATGAAATAACTTCCTCTATGTAAGGGAAAATATTGGAGAAATATGAGTTAGCCATTTTACAGTAGAATAAAATTTCCTGCAAATTACGAATTTGTTATTTTTATTATTACCTGCCAATGCGATACCTCGAAAAATTCGACGAATGCGACGAATAATTGTTGACCTAACACTTGTGTGGTAAAACTTGCGCACTTTACAGCAAGCACTAATCACAACGTTCATATAATCCGTATTTCAGATTATCCGTACTAAAATTAGTCATATCGTCAAATTTAATGAACACTAATATTTCTAAGATTTCAATGTTACGCGTTAAATTTTCACAAAAGTATTTATAGTTTGTGATTTATTTGTATATATCCACATTTGTTTCAAAAGACTTGAAGACTTCATTTTTACAGAATTGTGGTGTTGCACATAGATAATTTTACTCACAGCTGAAAAATTAATGACACTTCAAAAGAATCTTATATTACATTTTTATGTCGATAATTTATTGCATGGGCTCACCAAAATTTTGCAAACTTGAAGCTTTCCCTATACCAATAACTAATATCATTTAAATATGGCACATATTTATTTTTGGCACAAGAGGTAGGAAGCTGCTGTAATGAAATACGAATATAATAAAAATTGAAGATATCGCTTGCTTCGACCATAGAAAGCATATAAAAGCGAGGTTACGCGCCGGCAGTATCAAACATGCAATGAATGCAATATCAGTTTCATTAATTACTTCAAAAACTGAAACTATTCAGTCTACATATGATCGGCATAATCGTTATAATCTTTTGTCATAATCTTTGTTATAAAAGTCACGTATACTAAAGTATACTAAAGTATAAACGAAAACAATAGATGATGCAGAGTACGTGAACGCATAGAACCTAATACTAATATTAATTACTAATGTTAATTACAACATTAATCGTATCTTTAATGTCGATTTGGTTGTATCTTCTTATTTTCATGCTATAATTACGTGTAATCTAAACGTACAATTAAGATTTTTCCGCGTCTTATATCACATCGCGCTAAATACGTATCACAAACTAAATATACCTTCTACAACATATTATATAGATTATTAAAGGTAATCATATAAAGATAATTATATATATAAATATACTTGTTATACATATATTATATATCATCATCTACCCAGTACAATGGAGAAAATTTGCAAAATAACGAGCGTGATTACTTGAGAATAAGTGAAAAATGAAAGAACGTTGACTTACATGAACCGAAATTACATGAAAAATGTAAAGAATGAACATATTTGTATTGTCAAAAATTTTTGTTTGTTTGATTTTATTCCCGACAGTTATTATGACGAATGAACAATAGCGCCGTTATCGTTGACCTTTGCCATAATCTTTACAATTATATCCACTACAAAAGGTGCGGATGTGCCAGCTGATATCGAAGTTAATGCCGAAGTAAAAATTGCAGATGAGAAATCTTGATATGTGCACCAACGTAAATCTTATTTTAAATCATATCTTTTAATTGTCAAATCTACTACTGTGATAAAAAAATAAGATGAATTTTTCATTTAAACTTCGTGAGTACTATAAAATCATGAAATTATTTTTTTGTGGGTTGGTAACACTGTCTTTGACATCTATGCAGAGTTTCATGTCAATATATTCAATTGCTGCAGAGCTATATGTGTTTTTGTAAACATACAAAAGTGAATTTTTCGATTTTTACTATGTCTGACTTTGTTGAGCAAAGAATTTGCATTAAATTTTGTTTGCGGAATGAATATTCGGCCGCGGAAACGTTGAGGATATTGCAAAAGGCCTTTGGTGATAAGGCTATGTCGCAGAAAAATGTTTACAAGTGGTACAAAGACTTCAAAGAAGGCCGAGAACGAGTTCAAGACGAACAGCGCCCCGGACGACTTAAATTATATATATTCAAATTATATATATATATATATATATATATATATAATTTGAACAAAAACGCGTTCGACGACCATCGACATCTACCGATGAAAGCCACGTCAAGGAAATCAAACTGTTAACAAGGAATATTATTTGAGTATTATGCGTCGTTTGCGTGAAGTTATTCGCCTCAAAAGGCCAGAATTATGGGCAGACAATTCTTGGTTTTTGCACCATGATAATGCACCGTCCCACACTGCGTTGGTTCTTCGAGAACATTTCGCCAAAAATTCGACCCATATCGTTCCACAACCACCGTATTCGCTTGATTTTAGCACCGTGCGACTTCTGGCTGTTCAACAAACTCAAAAGACCGCTCCGGGGACACCGTTTCGACTCGATTGAGGAGATAAAAGCCGAATCGAAGAAAGTATTAAAGACCATCCCGGAAAAAGACTTCTCTGACTGTTTCGAGGATTGGAAAAAACGTTGGCATAAATGCATTGTATCGGACGGGGAGTACTTTGAAGGCGATGAAATTGATTTGGAAGAATAAATAAAGATTTTTCATTTTATAAACAAATTCATCGTATTTTTTGATCACAGTAGTATTGTAAATTCCTAAGCATGAACATTCTTTTTACATGCGACCTAAGATGCGACTCGGTTAAGATTATAGCGTATCATATTAATTATACAGACCTCAATATTGAATCTACGACAAATTTAGCGCGTTTCCTTAAGCTATTACATAATTTTTGATAATTATTGAAGTCGGTTGAACGGCCATACGCGAGTGCCTGAATTTACAACATATGTACATAGTTTATTAAATGTAGCGAAGTCATTTATATTTCTTTTTATGTTTAGGTGGACTACGCATAATGCATTAATATTAGATGCGTTATGTTCCATATGTTTACATAGGAAATATCTGCTTTGTTATTTATTGGCATTTAATTTCTAGAGAATTACGACGACACGTGTAACACATTATATCTATAGATAAAAAATTCTTGTCGCGTCTAGGAATTATTTCGGTATTTTTTATGTCACCAAATAATCATGACTAGTCCATAAAATTTTATGACACAAACGTTTTGCAATATCTATATTTAATCCCTCAAATGTTGCATAAACATGTTCATTGCACAAGACCGAAACGCTTCGATAATAAAATTTAATTTGAACAAATTTAAAAAAATGTTTCTTATATGGACTCTAGACAATATATAGGCAACGCTATACATTGAAAGTAATTGAATAATCAATCGTAGTAAACGCACAATATCCGTTTCTAGGACAAAAAGATAGCTACGTAATCAGTAAGAACAGTGAAAACAGTCAACGGCACAACGACATGAAAAACGACATGAAAACGAGATAACTGCGACAATATACAGAAGAAAGTGTGTAATATATTTGTATCTTTAGAATTTTTTATTTATGTTTATTTATGTTTATTTTCGATAATTGTTATGACAATCAATTGTTAGTCTAAATCAACATTGTATTGAAGGATAAAATTTCCCACAGGTGTAGGTTTTCCACTTTGTACTTTTATTATCCTTTAATGCAAATTACAATTTCCAAACTTATCAAAATAACATTTGCACCGCGAAAAACACACTTTGTTACTGATGCTAATCGCAAACTTTGCAATCTTTGTAGCAAAAAGAAATGATCGTGCAGTAAAAGACTAATATTTATTAATATACTCAAGAAGAAAATATCAATTCACCATATTTATTTGTTTGTTACTTCCTACATATAATGTGTGTAATTTGGTAAGATATTAAAACAATAATTTAGATCATCAATAATTAAAAGATAATTGAGATTGTCACATGATGATCATATGTGGTCCTAAATGTAATAAATTATAGATAAAGTGGAAAAAGGTTTAATACTTCAGTTAATAGCTACTTCAAAACATTTGTGAGTAACAATGTAGCAACAATATGCGAATATATATCTGCCTCTAATATCATTCCTCATTAATAAAGAAATAATTTTATCGTAATAAAATATTTACTTGTACAGGGTGTCCCATTTAACCTGACAAATCGTAATATCTGGAAAACTACATGTCGGATAAAAAAAGTGGGTAATGAAATTTGTTCGTCTTGAAGGGGGACATCCAATGATATCAAACTCGACCTCCCACCTTACTCCCGGGGGGTGGGGGTGGGGGGCAACTTTGAAATCTTAAATGGGAACCCCCATTTTTTATTACAGATTCGGATTCTACGCCACAAAATACGTAAGTTTCGTCCGAAACTTTTTTTTTTATTCGTGATAGATGGCGCTGTAATCGCAAAAAATTAGATTTTCTGCAATTCTCCAGAAATGATCATTGGATTGAAAAATAAAAAAATACCTGTTCAATATTTTTAAAAATATTTTTAAAAAACATAATAACAGTTATTCCCCCCATCCCCTTGGGGTAGGATGAGTAGTAACGTTCAAATCTCAAATGAGAACCCACATTTTTCATTGCAGAATTAGATTTTACGTGAAGTTTTTATGGAAACAATTTTTTTGAAATGAAATAAAATGAAAAAAATTGTTTGAACGTTACCACCCACCCTACCCCGAGGGGATAGAGGGAGGAATAACTGTTATTATGTTTCTTAAAAATATTTTTAAAAATATTGAACAAGTATTTTTTTATTTTTCAATCCAATTATCATTTCTGGAGAATTACAAAAAATCTAATTTTTTGCGATTACAGCGCCATCAATCACGAATAAAAAAAAAAGTTTCGGACGAAACTTACGTATTTTGTGGCGTAGAATCCGAATCTGCAATAAAAAATGTGGATTCCCATTTAAGATTTCAAAGTTGCCCCCCACCCCCACCCCCCGGGAGTGAGGTGGGAGGTCGAGTTTGATATCATTGGATGTCCCCCTTCGAGGCGAACAAATTTCATTACCCACTTTTTTTGATCCGACATGTAGTTTTCCAGATATTACGATTTGTCAGGTTAAATGGGACACCCTGTATATATTTACTAACAATATCTGTCTCGGAAGACATTCGGGTTTAAATTCTAACAATCACGAAAAACGATACACGTAAAAAATTGTATCTATAGTTGGAAAATTCGTATCGTATCAAAAAAATCTTTCGGTATGTTTTATGTAGCCAACTTCTCATAACCATTCGGTGAAATTTTGCAATACGAATGTTTCTTAACATCAACATGCAATCTCTCAAATGTCACATAAATATATTTATTGCACAAAGTTGGAAACGCTTTCATAATAAAATTTAATTGTAATAAAATTTAAAAGATATTTCTTTTACGGACAAATGTATATAAACAACGCTATACGATGAAAGCAAGTATCAATCGCTTGGTCAGTTCACGCGATATCAGCTACAAAAGAAAACGAAAAGATGAAATTCTCGGTTTTATCATTAACTTTTGCTATAATTTTCATGACAACAATCATATATACTAAAGCGGAAGCAGATGCCAATGCTGATGCCGATGCGGAAGCTGAAGCTAAAGCCCTGCCATTGGTATGTATAACAATATCAGTTTTATTGTTAATTACATGCACTTTGTTAAATTTATTATAAATTTCTCTGTATATGTTATAATTACTTGCGATCTGAACTAATGAGTAAGATAGTATTTTGTTTAAATTTATCACATACTGTGTCAAATATAAAACTTTGTATAAATATACCTTCCTCAAGGTATTACAAAAATCTTTAAAATCAGGTGAGGAAACGCGTTTTTGTTCAAATTATATATATATATATATATATATATATATATATATATATATATATAATTTGAATATATATAATTTAAGTATATATATATATATATATATACTTTTTTAAATATGTAATGAAATCCTTTCTATTTCTTTTTATGTTTAGTGGCAAAATGTTTAAAGTAATAGTGAGTATATAGAAATAATATATAAACAGATATCTATATATATATATATATAATAAAATATTGTTAATGAAATAATATTTCTATCTTAGGTGTATACGCTACCGGGCCTTGCACAATATCTAATGGATTTTATTAATAGTCAAAATGCTTAACGGCACATAAATATAAGAAACGAAAAATGGATGGCTCCAAATATAAGAAGAAAGTGAATAGTATACTTATATTGTTAGAAACTACATTGTTTGAGTTTATTTTCGACAACTGTTATGATAATATAATTTAAACTAGCATTTTATTAAGGAATAAAATTTACCACAAATGAAAGGCATTGTTACTATTATTATTATCCTTTAATACAAATTACAACTTCCAAAATTATTAAAATATCCTTTTCGTTGTGGTAAGTGTATTTTATTACAAACGCTAATCGCAGCCCTGGCAATCCTGGTAGCAAAAAAAAATGATCGTGTACCATTACGTATATTTATTAATATACTCGGGAAAGAAATATCAATTCATAATATTTATTTGTATGTTACGTGCCACGTGTGTAATTTTTTAATGCGTGTAATTTTGTGAGATATTAAAACAATCTGCTATATGATGATCATATGTAGTCCTAAATGTAATAAATTATAGATAAAATAAGAACAGTCTAATACAGTTCAGTTAACAACTGCTTCAAAATGTATATCAATATACAGCAATATAGTAATATAGTAATATACGAATGTATCTATTCTTAACATTAATAAAGAAATAATTTTATCGTAATAAAATATTTACTTTTATATATTTACTATCCATATCTGTCTCACAAGACCTTCGAATCTAAATTCTAAGAATCACGAAAAAAAAACATAAAAAATTTTATAGTTGCAAAGAAAGTTTTCGGTATATGTTTTATGTCGTCAACTACTCATAACTTCCGTGAAATTTTGCAATACGAATGTTTTTTAATATCGATATCTGATCTTTCAAATTCCATATAAATGTATCTATTGCACAAGGTTGGAAACGTTTTCATAATAAAATTTAATTGTAATAAAATCTAAAAGATATCTTTTGTATGTCCACAAATGTATATAAGCAGCGCTACACGTTGAAAATAAACATCAATCGCTTAGTAAACTCACGAGATATCAGCTATACAAAAGAACGGAAAGATGAAATTTTCAATTTTATCATTAAGTTTTGCCGTGATTTTCATGACAACAATCATGTATACTAAAGCGGAAGCAGAAGCCAATGCTGATGCCGATGCGGAAGCTGAAGCTGAGGCGAAAGCTGAACCAAAAACCGTCGTATGTATAACTTGTATAACAATATTAATTTTATTGTTAATTACATCCACATTGTCAAATTTATTTTAAATTTGTCCGTGTATGTCGTAATTACGTGCAATCTGAACTAATGATTAGGATTGTACTTTGTTTAAATTTCATTACATACTGTGTCAAATATAAAACTTTGTATAAATACGTATACCTCTCTCAAGATATTACAAAAATCTTTAAAGGCGAGAAAGCATGCTTTTGTTGTATATACTTCCTTAAATACGCATTGAAATCCTTACTATTTCTTTTTATGTTCAGTGGGGCACATTGTTTTCAACACTGGTAAGTGCATAGAAATAGTATGTAATAGATATTATATATATTATCTTAGATAATATCTATCAATAGATATTATCTATGTAAGATATTATCAATAAAACAATATTTCTCTCTTAATAGGCGTCAATGATACCGTCCATTATATCTCAAATACAAAGTTATTTCCAATAATCAAAACAGTCGACGGCACATAAACATAAAAAACAAAAAATGGATGACTCCGAACATAAGAGAAAAATGAATAGCGTACTTATATTATTAGAAACTACATTGTTGGATTTTACTTTCGACAACTGTTACGATAATGTAATTTAAACCAGCATTTTATTAAGGAATAAAATTTCCCATAAATGAAAGGTCTTATTACTTTTATTATCATCCTTTAATGCAAATTACAACTTCCAAAATTAACAAAATAACATTTTCGTTGTGAAAAATGCGTTTTACTACATATACTAATCATAGCCTTGGCAATCCTTGTAACAAAAAGAAATGATCGTGTATCAACAGACTAATATTCATTTATATACTCAGGAAGAAAATATCGAATCATAATATATTGATTTAATCGCTACGTGCTATACATATATGCGTATAATTTGCGTATAATTTTAAACTAGTAGTTTAAATCGTCCGTAATTAAAAGATAATTAATTAATTATGATTGTCACAGTCATGTTTGAAGACATTCTATAAAAAAATAAAATTTTCTGTCTGTAAGTTATTTTTATTATTATCCCTTTATGCAAATCCTGAAAAGAAAAAAAAAATATATATATATACAGGGTGTCCCATTTTAAAAGACCCACTCAAATATCTCAGACACACTGCGTTAAATCGAAAAATGTTTCAGACAAAAGTTATTTGGCTTGAAGGGGGGCATAAGACAGCGATAGCATTTTGCTTATAGATGGCGCCACTTTCGAGATATTCACTGATCATCAATTTTCTTAAATGGAAATCCAAATTTTCTATTATATCACTTTTTTCTGCCAATTAATTTGAACAACTTTTGTCTTAAGCATTTTTTTATGTGCTTAATATTTTTTGAGATATTTAAGAAAAACTTGGTAACGTTTTCAACATTTAACTTACGATATCTCGCTAACTATTCGTTGAAAGAAAAAATAATATTAGACTTTTTTACTTTATTTACTATCAAGAATATATTACTATAATAGTGCCCTAACTTTTGTTAACTTATCGATCTTTGGAAATCTCAAAATTATTAAATTATATGTATAAGCAAAATGCTATCGCTATCTTATGTCCCCCTTCAAGCCAAACAACTTTTGTCTGAAACATTTTTCGATTTAACGCAGTGTTTCTGAGATATTTGAGTGGATCCTTTAAAATGGGACACCCTGCATTATATATATATATATATATATATATATATATATATATATATGTATGAAATATATATATATATATATATGAAATATATGAATTATTAACGTCAAAGGAATTTTAATCGCCCCCAACGATAAATAAAATCCAGCATTTTATACACAAAAAATATAGCAACTTATTATATTATATATTATATTATAGTATATTTTTGTATATTATATATATGGTTTTTAAAAGATAAATTTGTATTAAATACAACACCCAATTCCCGGACCTAGTGCACAGGTGCAAGAAGCTTATTTTCGAAATAACGATTAAAAGGAGATAAACGTATCTAATGACTAAAATAAACAATATAGTATTTCTTACTGCTAAGTTTGAGACGGCTCCTATCGCACCAGAAGTCGAATCGTATTAAGTCTTCTTGTAATAAAAATTCGTTACAAGATAGTATATGTCATAAAGTAAAAAAGATTCACGAGGAGCAAGCACTGAGATATTTCAAAGAGAAAACGAAATCTAATATATTGGATTGTTCGAAAAGTAATTTCGGTTTTTTACATGAAAATAAAAGATAATATTTTTAATAGAAAGAAAAGTTTTATTCCGTTAAGTGTTGACCATTTTGTTCTAACATCTTTTGTCATCTTTGAGGTAATAATATGATTTCACGTTTGTAGAATTTCTGGTCCTTATTGGCAAAAAACTGAATTAAGTGGTTTTTCACATCTTCATTTGAATCGAAATTTTTACAAATTTTTAAAGAATTTTGCAGTGACCGAAACAAGTGATAATCGGATGATGCCAAATCAGGTGAACATGGTGGATGCCGTAGCGTCCCATTCAAACGCTAACAGCTTCTGGCGAGCCTTTAAACCTGTATGAGGCCTGGCGTTGTCATGATGAAACATAACACCTTTCCTGTTCGCCAATTCTGGTCTCTTCTACTTGATGGAATCATTCAATTTGTCCAATTGATGACAATACACATTCGAATCAATCGTTTGGTTGTTTGGTAGCAGCTCAAAAAAATAATTCCTTTGCAATCCCACCAAACAGATAGCATCACCTTCTTTTGATGGATATCAACTTTCGATGTACTTTGAGCTGGTTCATCACGTCTGCACCATGATCTTTTGCGTTTAATATTGTTATACACAATTCATTTTTCATCTCCAGTTATGAGTCGCTTCAGAAATGGATAGTTTTCCTTCAGTTATATTTCAACAGTAAATCGCAAATAGTAATGCAATGAATCAAATCTCTTTCTTTGAGAACATATGAAACCCAAATATCGAGATTTAAAACAAAACTAAGTTGTTTCAAATGCTCATATACGGTCGAATTCGATAAATTCAATCTCTCAGTAATTTCTCGTGTTGTTAAATAACGATTTGCGTCCACCAATGCCTTTATTTGGTCTTCATCAGCCTCAACTGGCCTTCCAGAACGTGGTACATCTTTGAGATCAAAATGCCCAGAACAAAATTTTGAAAACCAAATCTGATACTGACATTCAGTAAATATATCCTCTCCATACACGGCATACAATTTTTTCTTACTTGCGCTGCTTTTTTGCCTTTACAGTAATAAAAAAAAAGCAAAATATGACGAAAATGCTCACATTGGTTTTCCATTTTTGATACGACGCCAAACAAAAACAATTCGATTCTGAAACAACTTTTTTTCAAATGAAGCTTGGAATATGTATTGTAAAAATGCAAAATGATTTTCTGGTTTAGAATGAGATTAACTGCTTAAGAAGACAACTAACACCATTTATTTGAAAAAAACCGAAATTACTTTCCGAACAGCCCAATATGACCGAATGTATTCACAATGGAATTAGATTAGCTGAAAGTTAACATATTAAAATAGTCACATATTATATTCGCTTGAGATTTAAAAGGATAATTCCTTAATATTTTAATTACGTGCGACGCGATAGCACTACAATAACATTGTACGTCCATGCAAGAAATATGCATTTTGTTATTTATCGGTATTCATTCTTTTCTTGCGGAAAACATTTTATCTTTACATTCTGGGAGTCGCACGAAGTGCACGAAGGCAATTTTATCTACAGCTGATAAAATTCTCGTGTTGCTTTAAAGTGTCCGCTGTATTTTATGTTGCGCAAATTATTGCGCATTTAAATATTCAGATTTTATAGACATAAATATTCTCCAGTATCGACATCTAATCTTTTTAAAATGTTGCATTTCCGTGTTTTCCGCCGAAGATAAAGACAAGTTTATAATAGAATAAAATAGTAATAAAAACTCGTATCTCTTAGATAGGTCGGTTCAACCGTATATAAGCAGTGCTATGCGCCGTCATACGCCGTGAACATTAAACATACAATACACGCAATACTAATTGTAAGAAAAAATGGCACGTTTATATATATTGGTGTTTGCCATAATCTTTGTTATGGCGATCATGTCCACTCAAGTGGAAGCAACAGCAATGGCCGAAAAAGAGCAAGTGGTATGTATAATTTGCACATTAATATTATAATTACGTCTTCACTTTTAAAGTTATCGCAAACCTTATATGTCGTAGTACTTATATGTCGTAATTATATACGTATTGTATGTTAATAATTACAATTACACTTCATTATTTGTCACATCTCTTCAAATTGAATATATTCACATTCTTTCTTTTTCCCTCTTTCTCTTCTAAGAATATAATAAAAATGATCAAAAACTTCGACATTCTCGCTCTATATTACATACAATTCATACATAAATTCGTAAATGTAATAAAATAATTTATGTTCTTATTTAGTTTCAGAAAGCATTGGAACTATGGGAAATGGTAATTAGTAGGGTGACGAAAATGAATACTATAAGAATACACAATTATGCTCGATATTAATAGTAAAGAAATAATGTTACTTTTTCAGATAAAAAATTGGTGGACCAATTTTTGGACCAAAACAGAGAAAGCATAAAGGAAAAACAGCAAAACGATGTTTTGATATCATACAAGCAATAACGAATAACACGTCTCGAAAAGCTCATCAAGAAACTTCCTTTTTATGTTTGGCATTTGTTATGTGATGATATTATATAAACTTATATTCCACTAAAGAATAAAATTTCGTACAAGTGCAAACTAATTCATTCACCATTGTCTGCCGATACGACTTTCAAATTCGATTAACTAATCAATCGTAATCGTCGTGCATTACTCGTAAAGTTAATTTACGGACGAAAGCAAGCGTAACGTTTCGCGCTCGCGTATCAAAATACTTCGGTTGCTTTTCATTAAGGGAGCCGTCTCATCTGACATAGTCATCCCAAATATTTAACGATGAAGCGGATGTAATTGCTACTTGGATCGATCGCAATCGCGCTGCGCTCACAATCCGAACATTTTCAAAGGCTGCAGCATATCCTCGGGCGATCAGCGAGCTTGAACCGCTCAAAGCGGATAAGCTCATTAGGTAGCTAGGTATTTCATGTATTAAACATATTTCGACTTGGCTGCTCTTTTTTCAGTGATATTTATTATTATTTTGCAGTGATATAGCAACGAGAGCACTTTGCTATTGGCTGACGCCTTGACTTTTAAATCATTACATCGCCGCCGCCGATGTATTGGCCATCGCGCGACGTCGATATTTTATAAATATCGCAGCTTTACGTGACGTCGAGAAATTTAATAAAATCCCGACGACTCGCGCGCACGTAAACACTACGCCATGTTTTCCTCCCGTAACGACGCAAACATTTTAATAACACTTTCCCCGCTTGCGCATGAAAACCTACGCGTAAACATTTTAATTGCCACAGGTCCAAACGATCAATTCGGGTTAAGTGTCGTAAGTGTGAGACACATTTTCCTGCTGGTCACGCGATATAACGCGCGGCACATTTCGTTTACCGCGCGCCGACCGCGAAGTTTGCATCCCCGGCGAAAATATTATCCCATACATCGTCCGTACGCTCGTAACAACCCGCCGGTACCCGCGTACTAAGCGTCGGACAATCGTATTAGTATAATTAATGTACAGCGGATTGTTATTTAAGTGGAAGAGAGAAAGAGGAGAGAACCGACTCTCCGTCTGATTAAATATCCCGCTGGGTTTATACTAAATTAATTACCGACGGCCGCGGACGAGTTATACTTTCCACGAGATTCTCTCTCTCTCTCTCTCTCTCTCTTTCTCTCTCGCGCGCGCGCGCGCCCCTTCTTCTCTCGTTCTCTCTTGCGTTCTCTCTCTATCTATCCCTCCTTTCCTCATTACCGTAGCAGGGCACGGCCGCGTGCTCGCCGACGAAAACTAACTGCGAAACGAATTAACCGGGTTTCTTTCGTTTTCCCCCAGTGAAATGAGAATAATTGAAACTATTTCAGTTGCGGAAAGTGCATAATTAATCTGGCGTCAAAAGTTTCTTTTGACGCGCACAATCGTGTCAAACTTCTCTTACCTTGGCCGACGCGTCGGGCTTGTGTCACCACCGCACGTCCCCGTAGTGGACATGTTGATCTCTGCAACACGCCAAATAAAAGTACATTTTTTTAACGGAACGCCGCACGAGCATTAAAAATGTCATGTTCGCACAAAACGAAACAGCGAAAGTGCGAAAATATCGCAATTTTATCGCGATGTTATCGCGCGCGCGCCCGGTAGTTTTAAAAGTTTAATAACGTGAAATTTTTAACGATGCATGCAATTTGCGCAACATATTTCGCTCTACATCAGGCCAATTATTAATTAAGTTTGCAATTCATCGGAACGACCGAGTTTTTCAAGCGTGACGGTAATTACATTAGAATAATTTTTTGCGGTTCTCCGCAAAAAAAAATTCCCACGAAAAATTATTAAAAACGTCGACCGCCGCGCTCCAACCGCCTCGGTTGTGCGAAAATAATTGGACCACCTACCTCTCGGATAATTGTTTTTTTTTCACCAAACATCGCGTAATTATTCAAGATAACGCGCGTCGCACTCCAGACGTTCCAATTGCATCATCGCGTTCATGTGTCGTAATGAGAACGTCGCGTAAATTCGAGCACATCAGTATTGCATTACATTGTTTTTCATTTCTCTCGCTTCTCTCTGGCTTTATTAACGCAACGGCCGTTCGGTCGTCTAATGCTGTGCGACACCGGCAAATACTAAATGCGAACTCTAATTCTCGCACATCGAGTAGTCCGCATCAAACTTTTCCGTTCGAATGGAATTTGCACACAGGAAGCCTCACGAGAGGCATTAGGCATGTTATTCCGAGCGTCTCGAGTTAGTTTTGTAGTTTCACGGGTTAATTCGGCCGAGCCGATATCAAAACATCGAGCGAAACACGAATGGAGTCGCGCGCGCTCGGTGATTTTCAGCGTGGAACGTCGCCGATATATCGAGGTAACGAAATAATTCACGGCTATCATTCGCGACACATGCGAGCGGCGATCGCATTGCCATCGGCATGACCGCGATGATATCACGCTCTCGTCTCGATACGAATGCGATATCGTGCGTGCCTGATCTCCCCGCACGGCAAGATTAGCCCTTTAACCAAACGGTCGGTTTGTAAGCGCTGACAGCGCTCCGGTTTCGCCGCTTCTGTGTGTCAAGTGAAAGCGCTATTCAATTTCCTTTCATCTGGCCAACGTGTATTACGTATACATGCCTTTCGTGTAACTCGGTCGAGATTCGGTCTCGTATACGCTCGTATAACCCGAATCTGCCATCCGGGACCGAACTATACCATCCACCCTTTTCCCTCGTGCGCTCTTCCCTCCTCCCCTCCTGCCCTCCTGCTGAGGATCTTCCGTTTCAAATTCGGCCATTCGTCATCGCATGATTCTCATCTCGCGCCCCGTAGGTAAACCGAGATCTCTCCTTCAGATGTGAGAGATATCGCAATTGGTCGACCGCAAATAGATCGCCGCGCGACCGGTGCTTTTTCTTGCCGACGGTGAGTTTCATTCGCGGGAGAGCGTTTACGGATTGCCGCGGCTGCTGGGCGTAATTGGCGTATGCCGCGTACAATTCGTTTGTGTAAGATAACCGCGCGCTCGGGAGAAGGAGAGAGAGAGGGGGGGAGGGATAAAACGAAAGAGAAGGTATTCCGACGATTTACACAATCGGATCTTGGGAATCGGAGCGCGACGCTGACGATGGGGAAAGGAGCGAAAGAGAAGGACAGTTTAATCACGGAGGACCGGTTCACTCGTGTATCTTTTCGCTTTAGCTTTACGAAGCTAATTTTAGCCGGCGTGCAATTTCCATCGGCACACGGCTGCTTGAACGAGAAAAAGAACCCGGGGAATTCCGTCCGAGGCGTCTCGGCCACTTTTCATTATACAGCTGCTTTAGCGGCCGCTTGCGGACTGTCAAGGATATTGCGCGTGAAACCGCGTCGCCTCGGAAATCAGCATCGCCGTGTATCCATCTCTTCACCGTTCACCTTATTCCGGCTTTTCGTCTTCTCCGTCATTGACTCTCACGCTACACGACTAGCAGCGTTCCATGTTGTTGGAAAATAATGGACAGATTTACATTGTGCTTACGTTTTGTCCTTCCCAATTCTTCAGAAAGGCACGATTAATCCATCGCGATTATTAATTTGTCCCTCGCGAAGGAACACACGTGTCGTCGGTACCGTCTCGCGCCATTATCGTTGATAATCGACGGGCATTTTTCCTTCGTCCGCGTAGATCGAAAAGGTTGGAAGAATAAACGACAATATCGAGCACAGTATATATTACTTCTTAAAGTTCCATCGCCCGCGCAGTTGATTATTCCCTTTATCTCTCCCTCTCTCTCTCTCTCTCTCTCTCTTCCTCTCTCTAGAAATCTCTCGCAAAAACCCGTGTAGAATTTATTAAACCTCGACTGTTACACAGAGTGTATTTCAATTTCCCGACAAAAGCCCATAACTCGCAATCAATACGGCACGTGCGATATCGAATAACAAATGAAAACGTAAATTTTCCCTTTCCCTCTCTCTCTCTCTGTCTCTCTCTCTCTGTCCATCTGTCTGTCTGTATCTCTATCTCATTCTCTCACTCCCTCCCATTTAATATCGCGTAAATATATGTTTCATATTTTTCAAAGGATGAAACGTACCGCTGACGCTACATATCGTTCTTGCAAATTTAATTTTATCCTACGCATGAGAACGAAACATACACCTCGTTTAATGCTCGAACGTATTTGCATTGGTTGCATTTCGATGGAATTAACATCTTGTATGGATGCAATGTGAATTATCGGGACGCAGAATGCGGGAGAACGTCATACGGTCGCGGCAGCAACGTTATACGTGGAAATTGCAAGTAACACGTATCCGCGCGCCTTATCATCTTTGTTATACCAAATGGAATCCCTCGACAATGGCAAATCGGCAAACAATACGTTTAATCAGTGCCGGTGGCAGCTAATTAATACGCGGCATTCGCAGTAAATCTCACTTAAAAGGACAGTCACTCTAATTAGAAATTCACTTCCCTTCCTCCCATCTTCTCCTCCACTCCTCTTTCTCCCTCTCTCTCTCTCTCTCTCTCTCTCTCTCTCTCTCTCTCTCTCTCTCTCTCTCTCTCTCTCTCTCACTCTCTATTTATCTGCCACGTATTTCTGGTTCAATGTCGCCTTGTGCGTGACCTACTAGAAGTATTTCTCTATTAGTTCGTGAAATGTTATGGATGTAATATCGCGTCTCTCTCTTTCTTTCTCTTTTTCTTTTTCTCTCTCTCTCTCTCTCTCTCTCTCTCTCTCTCTTTCATCCTCCCTCCTTCCCTCTCAATTTATTCGATATTTCCCATATTTTCCAAAAAATTATCGGTGAAACGCGCATCGGGAAATCTCTCAGAGGGAATTTATTCATTTTCAGGATTCATAACAGCGCATACAGTCAATTCACCAGAAAACTAACAACATTGATTCGTTGTATATAAATTTAAATTTCCCAGTAATATATTGACTGGAGCTTTTCACGTGTCGAAAAACCATCATCAGCCATATTAAAATCTGCCCGCCTTAACGCACCAACCGTCATGGCATGTCAGAGAAAGAAAAAGAGAAAGATAGGATGAGAGGGTGAGAGAGAAGAGAAGCAGGATATAAGCGCGAGTAATGTAAACGAAAAATATGCAGCTTCTGCACGCCTTAGCTTCAGTGTGTATACATAATTATTAGCAGCGTCGCAGGGAACGTTCACATTTTACGCATAATATTAATAAAAGTTCTAAAGGATGCTCATTTCTTATTTATCTCTCTTATTTAATTGAGCTGTTATTTAAACGAACATTTATCTTTCATTGAGTGCAAAAATATGCAGATTATCGCGGAAAAATTTGATCAACGACTATTCTCCTTGAATCTCTTAACGTTAGAGAGAGAGAGAGAGAGAGAGAGAGAGAGAGAGAGAGGAGGGGGTATAACTAAATCGTGCGAATTGATTCACGTTAAATTAAAATCCACTTGATACCGATTGTGTGAAGATGTAGATTTGATATTATTCGTTTACACAATTGAAGCTCGATTCGCGAAAAGCTCGTCATTTCCGATTGTAAAATCGAAAAAACGGATACTCTGGGAATTTGATCACGAAAAATTCGCGACCCTTCAATTTGATCAAAGTGACCGCGGGTAAAAGAAGCGACGGCGGTTTCGAGCGTATCGCGTAAAAATTCTCGGCTGACGTCGCGTGTA
The DNA here is from genome assembly GCF_003227715.2 of Harpegnathos saltator. Lineage (NCBI taxonomy): Eukaryota > Metazoa > Arthropoda > Insecta > Hymenoptera > Formicidae > Harpegnathos > Harpegnathos saltator. Next base: position 286,496 of record NW_020230040.1, read on the forward strand.
CAGAATGTAATAACGAGCCGAAGGAGAAACGTGTCCCTCAAACGTGTCCGACAGAAAAGGGCTCGGCACAATCGTGTCGTACAATAGGAAGCCGTCTCAGTGTCGTTTCTTCGCATCTCCTATAAATTGAATCAATTTATATCGTTGACAATATTGCGCAAAGCTCTCGTCCAACTTTCGCAAACTCAATTAATTCACTCGGTCTGATAACGGCGACTTACATCTGCGGTCTCCTCGGCGAGAGAGACCGTTCTCTCTCGCGTTGGAGAATATCGCCGCGATCGTCGTTCGGATTTGCGGAAGAGAAACCGAGAAACAATTACGAGTGCCGGCAGTTTCGCGACGTTCTGCAATATTAACGTCGGTACAGATACGATATCGACGCGATCGAAAAACGGTCTGTTGAAAAGGAAAAGAAAAGATTGGGCGAAATTGCGCGGAGACCGGAGCGCATCTCTCTCCACATTGCCTCTCGATATTAATGAAATCCTAACGATTCTCTTCCTTCACGACGATTCTCAGGAGGAGAAATTCGTTTCGGTTTGGCCGAAGGCTTCTCGCACGTCATCGAAGTATCGCGTGAAAATAGAGTTACTTGCGCTTGTCTATTTGATAAATGACAGGACAAAGGACTTGTCCAAAACTCGGGGATCTTGTTGCCTGATAATTGGGGTATCTCGAGAGACGAGGGTGGAGAGCCTCTCGAGCCTTCTTCGAAGCCGACTCTCTCCCTTTCTTACTGGTCACGAACGCGTCACCGTTCAAAAATATAACGTCTTCTGTATAACGGCGTGCTATTTGTAAAATCTCTCATTACATTTAATCGCCTGCTCAAGCTCGCGGTAGTCGCGAAAAACCACATCGTCTGTCGAACGAGAAATAATTATTTCTCGTAAATTATAATTTACGAGAAATTCTCTGCGGGGAATGTCTCTTCTTCCCGAGAGAGACCCGAGAAGAGACAACGCTCCCACAAATTTCGCAGACTTTCCATATACTCTCGCTCTCTCGCCCTTCGATAACACGACAATGTCGGACAGTTCGACGAAACGAACGCGGCGCAACGAGTGCTGCGGTCTTATGCGAATGTACACGGGAAGAGCCATCGAAGCGACAGGCAAAGCCCGCAGCTACTAGTAGTCGAGCAAATCCGACGGCGGAAATTTCGAGCGTCCGATAGCTATCTACATATCCGTTTATACGCTTGTCCATTTCTCGCGAAAACACGCCTTATCGATCTCGTGGATATATCGCTGTCGTATTAGCCGCATTCAAAATTCAGTCAGCGAGGCGATGCGAGAATCTACGGCCGATACGTTCCGCCGTACGTTGTGTACGAGTGTGTATGAGTATGAGTGCGCAACGAGGGGAAGAGAGAAAGAAAAGTAGAGAGAGAGAGAGAGAGAGAGAGAGAGAGAGAGAGAGAGAGAGAAAGAGAGAGAGAGAGAGAGGAGAAAAAGAGTCGACGTATCGAGCGCGCGCCTCCGCTGCAAAATACATCGCTTTTGCCACCGGCGTGCTCTTTTTCCCTTTTCTCGCAGATCCACCTTTCCATCTTTTCCCCTTTAGTGCTCGCGCGCTTTCCACGTAAGAATCCTCCCGGCTGAGTGCATATAGAGGGACAACGTCGGACGAGAGAAGATCCGCAAAATCCTTCAATCTACGCTCATATTCGGCGAAGCACAATGGACATCGCGTATAATATCTCGTGGACGATCACGCCCGAGTTCTCGAATGCGTCGCGAGCAACCGAAGAAAATTAAATGTCTTACGATACGCTCGCCAGATAATATCCTCCTCGTTCCTCCCTACTTCTCCCCCGAGAAAGAGCGAAAGATAAAGAAACGAAGAAACAAAGAGAATTAACACGGAACGACGATGTTCGGGTGGAAAAATTCGCCCCATTCCTTTTATCGGTACTGCAGGTACCGACCGCGATAGTCGCGCGTCGCGATGTCATCGGCCCATATTTCTCGGCGGCGGCGGGTCTGATAATAATCGTTGCACGATAAAGATTATAATACCGGGATATATATATTGGGTGTACAAATTAGTGCGGTCCGTTTTCAAAAGATGGCTCCGGCTATTATGAATGGTTGTTCATAGTGACTGCCGATTTTGGCGGTTTCAGAGAGGTTAGACATCTGCCAATAATATTCAGTTTATATCGCTTTGAGTTTCATACGAAAACCTTGCTTTTTACAGTGTTGAAAATGTCGAATTTTGTGTTAACCAAGCAGCATTTGCGGGAGGTTTTAATTTTCTGCTTTAATTGGAAGAAAAGTGCAGCTGAAGCCCATCGAATGCTTGTTGAAGTTTATGGTGACGCTGCTCCAACTGATAAATCATGTAGGGAATGGTTTCGACGTTTCAAGGATGGAGATTTCAGCGTCGAAGACAAGCCTCGTTCTGGACAGCCAAAAAAATTCGAGGACAAAGAATTAGAGGCATTACTCGAAGAAGATCAGAGTCAAACGCAAGAGGAGCTTGCAGAATCATTGGGAGTGACTCAACAAGCCGTTTCCGTACGATTGAGAGACATGGGAATTATTCAAAAACAAGGAAATTGGGTGGCTTATGAACTGAAACCGAGAGACGTTGAAAGGCGTTCCTCATGACAACGCTCGGCCTCATGACGCAAAAGTCGTAAAAAAATATTTGGAAACGCTCAAATGGGATGTTTTACCGCAACCGCCGCATATGCTCCGGACATTACTCCTTCTGATTACTGGTTGTTCCGAAGGATGCAGCACGATTTGGCGGGTCACCGGTTCACTTCTTTCGCAGATATCGAAAATTGGCTCCAAACTTGGATCGCCTCAAAAGACGAGTCATTTTTTCGAGATGGAATTCGAAAGTTGCCTGAGAAATGGGAGAAAGTAGTAGCCAGTGATGGAAAATACTTTAATTGATCTGTTCATTCATTTTGTTTTGAAATAAATACATCTTTTAACACAAGAAAACGGACCGAACTAATTTGTACTCCCAATATATCCCGGTAGGGGTGCGAAATAATATATATAATACGATCGACCTTGCGTGCCACGCGCGATACGGAGGGTTAAATGTCCGATTCGCGCGCGACATTCCGCTAACTGGACATTTTAATTCGTAGTGAGGCGAGCTTATCAGCGAGACGGGAGATACGTGTGTTTTAGTTCGAGAGATAGAATAAACTGCGCACGCGGTCGTTACGACGCCTCGGGCGCCGTAAATCAAAAAAGATATGCAAAGCCATAAATCAATCTGTTATTTTAGTATTTATAGCGCGCGTTTATACCACGACCATCGGTCATCCGCGAGGACAGGTAGATCGGACGCGCGTCGCGTGACAGCCTATTCCGCTTAAATCATACACGGCGAATAACTTGATCGACGTTGGATATTTACAATTCTCCGCCGAAAAAAGGCGAAAATAAAGAAGGAGAAAGAAGGTAATCGCAGAGACACATAGTGCGCGGCGGAAACACGCGGCTCTGAATTGTTTCTCTATTAAATTATTCTCAAGTAACATCGCTCCGACATCTCACTCGAAGCTCAACTTCTCTCCGAGAAAGAGAGAGAGAGAGAGAGAGAGAGAGAGAGAGAGATGCCAAAAGCTCTCCGGACGTTGATTTTCCTGCAGCAGCGCGATGAGAATCACGTTCTTCGATTTCGTGTTTTCCTACGCGAGAAGAGCAAAAAAAAATACCCATCGCTAGAAGCTTTACGTTTTCATTTTCATTAAACAACAAAGAGCGCAGAAACAGCGGCAGGGACTGCGTAGGAGACGAGCGTTTCGTGGGGGGTGGCTCTTTCGTTTTCAATGGCGCGTTGCTAAGCGAATATTCGCGATAATTGTTTGCGCGCTCTATTGCTTTACTCTTACGTAACTTATCAGGCTTCCGAGTAATTGAGGTAAGGGATATTAATGAGACATATTGTGGCTTTGAACGCTCGTTCTTAGACGCTAAAAATGATTTATCGCGCTTCTTTGCGAAAGCCATCAGCGCGAATATTTTAGGGAAAGACTAGGCAACTCGGAGCATTATGCGAGTTAGACTAATAAAAAAAAGAATATAAGCAATCAGTAAAACTAGTAAAAAAAAAAAAGGAAATGTAAGCAATGAAAGCTCGGCAGATTAACTTTGACGTCTAATCTTGGTCCGAACGGAAAACAAGACTTTGATGTAGCACGGCGTGTCAGATTTGCCATTGAAAAAAGAAAAAAGAAGGAAGCATTCACGATATATCAAGTGTGAAAAGACGAACATTCGTTACGCCTCATCGCTTAGAAAAGCGATTTTCTTCAATACCGTAATATCTATCCCTCTCCGTATATCACATACATCATTATTTCATATTCCCATCTTTTCGGACAGTCTTTCGCCCCACGCGATCGATACTTTTTTTTTGGGACGCGAGAAAAAAAGTCGATGAATTTCAATGCGTCATCCCCTCAACTGAAACTTCGGCTACGTTGTAGCCATAATTGCATTTTCCTCGCGGCGATAAACAACAATCGCGCGAAAAGGACGTGTCGTATCCAACTACATGTAACGTACGCCTGCCTTTTAAAAGGTAAACTACAATGTCTACAATCAAGCGATATATTGTCCATCAATTGACGGTATCTCGATACCGCTCGGCGAATTTTGACGGCATTGACGATTTGACGGATACTTCAACAGAATGCGCTGCGCGAGACTGCTCCGTGGCGAGTGAACATTCCAAGGAAAAGTGAGGAACATCGCAGCGACGGGCAGTAGCATAAACTAGAACGTAATGATCGACAGCCGTTGGGAGAAATCGGCGCTGCGGAATTTTATGACCTCGGCTCTTTTGTCGCATGAACAACCGTGTTCAATCTCCGATTCTCCAATCTCGTGCTTCTTTATCCCAACCGATCGACACTTTTTCCTGGCCCGTCATAAGGGAAGCGTGCATAAGGAAGATACGGAAGATCCGTCGTGTCACCCTGCAAAATTCTATTGTGACCCTGTCAAACTTACGTCACACGTATTACACCCAACAACTGTATATTGAAAATATTATCGGTTCGGCGTCGGTTGCGATGTTCTTTTTTCCGAGAAAATAAACGACGTTCGTGAGACATCCAAGCGTAAAATCAAATTTTATCTCAATATATCTAGGAAAAACCGACGTCCATCTCTTATCCCTGATCCTGATAAATTTCTCGTATGATGCACGAGGAAGATAATCGCGGAAGCGCGATAGGAATCGCGGTGAAGAATGAAGCGTTTCACACGCGAAAAATTATCTCCGATCGCGTTCCAAATATTTATCGATATCATCCTCCCGTTGCCATTAGCCAAAAAGTTCTGTGTGGCGAAAGTAACGCCATTATAGTGTGTGTAAGCCAACAATAGCATGTGAGCGTTACATCGAGGGAGCCCGTGTGCAAAGAGAAATCAAACATTTTGCGAGATCTTTCTCGATCTCGTAATAATAAATCGTAATAGTAAAGAATAAAATATAATAGCGCACAACTGAAAAAAATATGTATATATCATATAAATGCGTCTTATTTCACTCGTGCAGGACACTCCATTGAATCCCAATCGAGAGAATTAAGCGGTCCAATTAATTCGCCGATGTCATCGGAACTTACTGTGAGCAGCGAAGACGATCACGGTGGCCGATCTTCTTGATTTTTTTCCTTTCCCTCCGGAGTGATCTAGATGCGCCGCATTCCGCAAGAAATGGTACTTCGGACTGCGTCAACGCGAGAAATGTTCCGGCTCGCGCGATGTGATGTCATCTTGAGCCTTGCCACTACAGACACGACGTCGCGATTTTTAGACGCATCTTCGCCATCTCGTAGCGGTTGATTTTCAACGGGAAGTCATACTTCGGGAATACGAGGTAGAATATACATTACATTCGGCTGGATTCCTGCTCGATACTCGCGACAGCGAGAAAATTTCTATTTCACCTCGAATCTCGCGACAGGATGCTCTCTCTCTCTCTCTCTCTCTCTCTCTCTCTCTCTCTCTCTCGATCGTCCTCGTGGGATAAATTCGTTTCCTCTCGACGACAGATCTCTCCTCACTCACTTTACATCGTGCTACTCATGGTGATAATTACAATCTCGGGACACCCTCGTTGCCGCCTCTTTATGGAGCGTTGTTAACGATCGCTGTGATCACGGCGACGTTACGGCGATCGCCGATGCTCGGTCGTGAACCTTTCGTCCGATAGATCTCTGTCCTGCGAGTCCGACAACCCTCTCCTCTCTGTCGTCGAGGTGAGAGCCAAGTGTTCCCGGCTGGATTATAATACTTCGCGACGGGACGGCGTCGCGACGCCGAGAACGCACCCTGCGGGTCTTCGCTCCCCGATTCCCGCGCTGGCACGCAATGCGTGCGAGTGTAGCAAGGATGACTTCTCGACGGAGCACACGTGGAGCGAACGTGCGTACTACGTGCGTGGGTGGTAGCGTACTACTGAGTTTCACGTTCGCGAAAAGCCAATCCCTACCCACCCCCCACCGCATCGCATCTAGGCACCCTTCCAGGTCCTCTGGCACCCTCTTCGCCGCCCCCTCGTTTTCCACCCTGGACTCGCGCGCGGGCTCGACCGTCTCCCCTCCCTCCCCCCCTCTCTCTCTCTCTCTCTCTCTCTCTCTCTCTCTCTCTCTCTCTTTCTCTCTGTCGCTCCAAATGGATTTGCGCTTTCGCTCACTTTAGCCGACACTGCGCGTATTTTTGTAGAATGTGCGAACAAACACCGCGCTTTATTTCAATCAATAAAGAGCAAAAATGCTTTGGTTATTCGTTTGCGAATGACGGCACCAGCATAACTCTCCGTGCTCTCGTCGGCAGGCGAACTGCGCTCGGAAATATTCCCGCCCGATTCACCGATGTATCGCGTTCGATCTTACCTCCAACGAGAAACGAATGATTATTTCACCGTAGAGGCGCCGCGGAATTGAAAAGGAGAAAGCACGGTGTTTGAAGAGTGAGTCCTCCTTTGAAATCTCCCCCGAGCCTTTTCTCCGGTAGATAATGTCGCGCGATTATTTCGCTTTCTCTCATCGTCAGTCTCGCATTGTCTCTCTTTTCCATTTCGGCGTTTTATGTTTCTCTTGAATAGAGGAAAACAGAGGCTTTGCTATTTCCATAATGAGTCAACCTTTAATCTCCGGACGGTGCCCCGACAAAGAGCTCACTCCGTATCAGTGAGTTGATATTACGAGCACATGCGTCAAATTCAATTCAATTTCGTGGAAGGCGAGCGAGCCGGTGTAATGTTTTCGCGAAATATCACCGCGAAAACGCAAGCTTCGACGCGAGTCGAACTCTTCCGACACCGCGAAAGAATTATGTTGATTTCGATTCACGTTTGAAAGGGTAGCCTACTTATCCGTAATGAGCGTCGTTCGTACAATCGGCGAATACATCCCCACGTCCTCCGAGAACGTAATCGAATCAAGTCGCTCGTGTATCCTTAATGCAGTTCCTCGCGTCCTCGATTTAATCCGAGCCGAAATGAGATCGTTAAGAGATCGATAAGCTTATCGAGACGAAACGAATCGTGAGCTTTTCTCAAAAAGTTTCGAGGGGCTCTCGCTCTGGCCCCTCATTTGTCTTCTTTTTAGTAGCGCTTCGCGATGCTCGAAACCCTCCGTGGTGAGCAATCGTCGCTGATTCTTTATTGAAGGCTTCTCGGCTCTTCTGACGAACGGGTCATTTACAAGTGGCTGTGACGATAAGAGGCAATCACTGGCTGGGAGTTTTCACTCTCCCCGACAGTGCCGAGAGCCGACCGGAATCCTCGATAGACGCGGCCGATCCGCGTCGGAAAGTAGCCGAAAAAGTCGCTCGCCGAAACTTCGTCGTGCGAATTCCAAATATAACGTAATTCCCCGCTGCGGTCTGCCTTTGCGAAAGTTGCTCTTCCGCCGAAGTTACGCGTCCCGTCGCGTCGGTGTTTCGTGATTCGACGAGACGAGACGCAACGAAAAACGGGGAACGGAGCAGAAACAACCACGGATATTTGCAACCGCACCTGTCGCTCGCTTCGCTAAATTCATTTCGTGCAAATGACGGTATTTTGATCGCCGGTTCGGGCCATATCAGCCGATAAATCTCGGAGATAAACGTATCGATAGAATCTCGTTCATAGCCTCGCGCGTGCCGCTCTGGCGAAATTTCCGCGTTCCGCGTGTACGACCGTCGATCTCCTAAGTTTCTCGTTTGAGCGCGAACCATTCGAAATTTCCTAATAATCTCGAATATTAGCCGCGCGATCCAAGCTGATTCGACGCAGTCGACGGTCTCGGCCGAAAAATGTTAATATCGATCGACGTAGCGGTGGCATATTGCAAAATGAATCTAGGTCATTTCTGTACCGCCCCAGAATTTCGCGTTCTATCAAGTTGTAGTCTACTACGTCCATATGGCTCTTGTAAATCACGAAAAACCGGCGAAACTTCTCGGTATTTCTTTATTTTTCTGACCGCCATTCGACTCGATCTTGGACACGCGGTGTACAAACATGCTGCTCTCTCTCTCTCTCTCTCTCTCCCCCTCTCTCTTTTCCTTTTCCGCCCCTTTCCGCTCGGTCTCCCAAACAGCAACTAAGCGAAAGACCAGCGCAGCAGCTGATATGACCGACAGTAAGACCATCGAGTGCACGTACGACGACGACAACGACGATAGAGGGATGATAAAAAATTCTCGAGCTGCAATTTTTCGCAAAATCTCCGCTGCACGCCCGTGGAAATCAACGTGACGAGAGCGAGATCGCTATCGACGTGAAGAATTAACTTTCCCGTAATTGGACACGACTCGGTGTCTCGCGTCTAAGACAGGTCCCGGCGTTGATGATTGATCGCGAGCGATAAATCCCACCGTAAAGCGGGTTTCTTGGCTGAGAGAGAGAGAGAGAGAGAGAGAAAGAGAGAGAGAGAGAGTCGCCGAAAAAATGCCAAGACAAATGGGCGAAGAGAGACGGTGGAACGGAGAGAAAGGGAAACGGCGCGAGAGCAGCGCGCTAAGGAGAGACAGCGCAGTCGGACAGCTCTCGGAGTAAGATTTACAAAGCTGACGGTGAAATAAATGTTTGCCGCGACAAATAGAGCCGGAGCGACGCTGTCGCGCTTTAAGCTGCGAGGCGCGTTTAAAAAGCACGTTATAAGCGAATACCCCTATACTGTACGCTTTAATAGTGGTGGGCTTTAATAGCGCCTCGGAATCTCCGCCGGAATTTTGAGGCTCTTATTGCATCTTATCTTATTAAATGCTCCGCATAAGTAGCATTTTTCCATTCTAACGCGTTCGCCCCCTCCCCCTTACCCTATCTCGCCTGAATATTACGAATAGACAAGCGTTGATAATTGAAGACTCGCTCGCATACGCTCGCGGACTCTCGCACAGCCTCTCGCTTCTTTAGGAGAGAGAAAAATCGAGACTTCCTAGTTAGGGCGTGTCGCGATTAATACACGACAGCGCTCGGCTCATTCCCTTTAATTGCGACGAGAGAGAGAGAGAGAGAGAGAGAGAGAGAGAGAGAAAGAGAGAGAGAGCTGAACTCTTCCTTACGGAGATGCGACTTTCTCATTCCCAAACTAATCATAGCCAGAAGGGATCAAAATTGCAAGAACGAACATTTAATATCTAATATCTTTCCCGTATATAAAGCCTCTCTGATACCTCCCGAGCGAGTATAAAGTCGCCGATGTGAACGTGTGTATGCACACATCACATCGCGATATTAAGCTAACCACACAATTTATAACCGCTCTCCCAGAGACGATCGCGTTATTCAACGCGATTAGAATCGCCGAGATCGATAACTCTCCGACCAGCTCCGTATAGCTCCGACTCGGACTCCTCTTCCTTATTACATTACATAATATCGAGATATCAGAAATGTAATTTTAACGTGCGACAACTGCAGCCCTTTATCACCTAACAATACTAACTTCATTACATCACAGATCGCGCGCAACTACGGTATCCTCGTCGCGCGCGTTACATAATTCAATCAAGCCGCACCGTACTTGATCTCAGACCCGCTTACAAGCGGGCTAGTTCACAGCCGAGGGAAGTTTCGCGAGTTTCCTCGGCGTGTGCGACGGCTGGGCAGACGGGGCGATGCCAGCCAACGAGTGTTGCACGAGTGTTGGCGAGCACCGAATTCCGGAATGAAGCATGCCGGTTGAATAACCAGAGCCATCGATATCTAACTACTGCGGGAGAGACGAAGCGTCAATATTCGAAAATGTTTAGCGACCAAGGGAGAGCGTCGCTGCTTTGATACAATTTTTACGCAACATTCCAACTTCGGTATCGGCTTTCTCTCGCCGCTTCGTTTCAACCCGTTCTATCGCGACTACCGACACGTGAAGATGAGCAACGTTCGGGCAACAAAAGGAGAAAGAAAGAAAAGTGATAAAAAGGAGAAAAAGAATCACGACAGAAATAATCAAGAGAGAAATATCGCTACCGTGACGGATGATGTCGCGAGCAAACCCTGAGCGAGGGAGGACTGGTGTGGGGTGTTATTCGGTACAGAGCAGACGACTTCCAACTTTTATTTGGCTAGACTAGCCGGCGCCCTGGCTCCAATAGTCTGGCCGTTACCACTAAAGGGGGACACAGAGACCAAGTGGGGAGGGGGTGGATTATCGGCGAACCGGGCAAGCGATGAACACGAGAGCGAGAGCAACGGCGAAACCGGGAGAGGAGATGCGAGAGAGGAACGGAGTCGTAGAGATATCGATTCATCCAAATCCACGGCGGTGCCAGCGCAAATGGGTGCATGGACCGGCGCTCGCTATCCATCGCGATAGCAGATTACATCGTGTTATGTTGTGCAACGGCAGTTCATCCCTCCCGTTCGTCTCCTCTCTTTCTCTCGCACTCTCGCTCTCTTTTCCTCTCGTTCTCTCTCTCTCTCTTCCTCTCTCTTTCTCTCTCTCTCTCTCTCCCCCCTTCCTCCCTCCCTCCCTCTCTTTCTCGCTCGCTCGCTCTCTCGCTCTCCCTTCCTCGCTCTCTGTCTGTCTGTCTCTCTTTCTCTCTCTCTCTCTCTCTCTCTCTCTCTCTCTCTCTCTCTCTCTCTCTCTCTCTCTCTCTCGCTCTCTCTCTGTGTCTCTTTCGCAGTCCCTCTGCCTTCCCCTCTCTTGCTCGGCTTTCCATCTCTCTCATCGATGCCGATGTAAATTCCATTATTGGCTGACTGATTCCGCCGCGTTAAACGCGACGACGCGTGTATATCGGCTATTCTCGCATTTATAGAATTCGAACGATGCTCGTCCGCCGAGCACGGCCGCCGTTTCTCGATTGAGAATGGATTCCCGAAGGCTCTGAGGCCATGAAAGTACCGCCGAGAAATCCGAGAGACTTCGTTTTGTTCGAGCTCCTCTTTACGGGTATCTTTGTACGAGCATGAAACACGATGTCTGATATTTCTGCGGTTAAAAAAATGGGAGAGGAGACGCGCCGGGGGGGAAAATGCGCTGGGAAAATCGTTTGTGTCTCTTAAACGTTTCGTTACTCGCTAAAATTTTGAAAATGAGCTCTTCGATGGAAACAGGGAAGAGACGAGTTACCTTCCCACACACGCACACGCACACACATACTCTCTCTCTCTCTCTCTCTCTCTCTCTCTCTCTCTCTCTCTCTCTCTCATGAGCGCAGAATGTTATTAGATAATTCGTATATTCTTATCATATCCGAGCGAACGCGACAATTCATGTGTCGACAACGCGAAGCTTTCTTAATTCAACAAGATTAATCGATTTCCGGACTTTCCGGCTACCGATCTGCTCCATGCTGAAATACCGCCCGCTTTTCTCCATTTCCCGATAACTTTAAAGGTTACATACAGACAAAAAAGAATAATTGAATTCCTCTCGAGGAAATAATCGTGCTGTCAGCAAGCTGGCGCGAAATGAATTCTCATAGAATCGGTAAAATATTTGGGACGACCTCTCTCTCTCTCTCTCTCTCTCACTCTCTCTCTCTCTATCTCTCCCTCTCTTCCTCCCTCCCTCCCTTCCTCTGTCCCACGACAGATTAAAACTCGAAGGGACTCGGAGAAGAGGGTGGTCGGTGATTTTTCTCGGTAGATCGCATCAAACTACGCTCTTCTCCGTCTATATAGATATAGTCGGTATAAGCGCGCATATATCAGAGGGACTCGTCAACGCATCCGACGGCGAGAGAGAGATAATTCGTCGATGCTTTTGTGCGCCGAACGGCTATAAATTGAACTAACCTATTGGAAAACGAATGCGCTCCTCGTCCCACATCGATCGTGGCCGAGAGATTCGTTCCGACAAAATCGCCCGAATCAAAAAGGATCGACCCGTTAAATTCGCAGCGCATCTTCTCTCGCTTCGCCCGCGCGCGTTCGTTGAATATTTGTCATTGTTGATTAATTGGTTTGTTGAAAATAGTAATCCAAAGGAATTCAACTCTCCTTGCTAAAACGTGAACCTTTATTACCTCATAACGTTTTCACGAGTCCACGGGGAGTCCACCAGAGATTGTACGATTAATATAAAAAGTAAGTAGGATATTCCAAGCTCATTCTCTCCTCGACTTTTTTCGATAAGTAATTTCACCAAGTTTATCTTAATAAAAAGAAAATAGACGTTTACTCATCTCGACCTGTTCGAAATGAATTTAAACGAAAGCGAAAAAATTATCTCGATGTAAGCCGCTTTCTTTAGCCGCTCAAAAATGATGGATACATGGCAAGTCTGGCTCGTGATAAAGTGAGTAAATTTTGCTAAGCTTTCTTATCAATTTTAATATTATAAAGAATACGCGCGGTACAATAATAACGCGATATTGCGACGAAAGGAATTCTCCTCGTTTAATGGGAAACGCTACGTTTCTAACGAGGACTATTTGCAATGCCAGGTTGAATAGAGCGATAGAGACGCTAACGCTAGCGTTGAAAGCTCGACTCGAAAGTGCGAGCTCTATAAATTTTGCCGACGATTCTGCTCGTGCGACGATTATAACGACGCGAGTAAGCGCACGGAGAGATCCGCTGGGTTGCTTCAGCAGCCTAATAAGTAACTCCCTTCGATCGCGCCCAGGAACTAAGTACACCGTGAATAGGAGGTTGCTCTTTACCCAGGGTAAGAGAGCATATAGAAGTAGTAGTTAGCGCACACACAATACAGATATATTTTCGCGCAACAGGTGGCCACCTACGACGATTCAAATTAAACGTATTCAAAAGTCGAGTTGCGTGTCTAACAGCTTATGCATAACGATCGCGAATTTCATTCGCCGTCTCAGCGTCTTATCGAAGCGCACATTGTCGCCGTTTGTCCCAGCGCGTGCCATCTCGCACGCCTCATTTCTATATCTACTTCCCGCCCTATCACCATCAACGATGATATTGCGGTCCTATCGGATTACCTGCGCTCGGCAGATTTTTCTGCGCTTCCCGCAGCACAGCCGCGCACGCGCGCGCGCAGACGGGGCAGAAATGTAAGCGGAAAATGTAAACACGGCGAGTCAATATCGCGCGCGTATCTAAGCCCTCCTTCGCGAGAGGAGTCTTCAGTTTCTAATAATTAGCAGCGCACGTGTACCTGATAACCTAAATGACTAAATTCTTACACAGCGAGAGACTCTCGAGGTCCACCATAACGCAATAAGGTAAGCACCGGCGCGCGCCGACGCGCCGCGCTATTTTCGGTCATTAAGGACGATCGTATTCAGAGTGTACCGCCAAGAGTACTCTGTATGGAGATACGATCTCGCTAATGACTCCCGCGTTTAAGGACTTAGCATAATGACGCAAATCCTATCTTGCCGCGCAGCTGCATACGTCGGGATAATTCGTAAGATTGCAACGCGACTTTTCGAATACCCTTCTCCACTAGCGCGCTCGACAACGCGCTTCGTTATCGCTTTTTTTTTTTTATACAGGGAGGTATTACGCAACTCTGAGGAAAAAGAGCAGCAATGGGAGCGCTAGCTTTAACTATTGACGGCAAAAGCTTCTCGATACAATAGAGCCATCCACTTCAATTAATGCGCGCTGCTCTGTACCTGTCCCGTGGCAAATTGCATGATCCTCGTCTGGTGTCGCATCGCGCGCCAGGAATTCGTGAGCGGAATCGCTACGCAAGGTGACTATCGAGCGGTTTATTTCGTCAGGTCGCACGGAGAGAGAACGACCGGGGTGGGGTGGGGAGGGGTAAGAAGCTCACGCGCTCGTCCCGAAATGTAAATTCGCGCGGCTCTACGGGGCCGTTTACGAGATCAACGCACCGCTTGGATTAGACTAAGAGCCTGAGCCTGCGCGGGCGTTTCGCGAAAAGTGCGAACGTCGAGAGGATAACCCCCTCCGCTCGCTGTCTCCGCTCTTCATCCCATTCTCGCGCGGACTCGAAGGAAATGAGGAATAAAGAAACACCGGCCATGATCCAGGTTAGACGCTGCAAATGCTTTCAAGCGCTTAAAGAAAAGCCGCGATTGGACTACAGCACGCTTTAATCGTGTCGCGGGTTACGACAGCGTGCGTTACGATGCGATACGATAACGTCAAAGCGCCGCTTTTTTATTCTTTTCTGTCTTTTTCTTTCTTCGCAATGACATAACGAGGCGTGTCGATGTAACGTTGCGTGCGACCGCCGAGCGGTGCTCCGAAGCGATAACGAAGCCGATAAGCGATAAACGATAATGAATGTTTGAAGAGCGTCACTTTGCAGACGCCGCGCGAGCCGCGACTCTCACTCGCGCGCAATTTCGCGGATGCAATTTTTCGCTGGCGCTGTAACAGCCGATGCGCGACACGCATCGAGCACGTTAATTGGACACTCGTTATTTTCACTCCGGCTGGGGCGAGCGTGGCTCGGCATTCGGAGAGGGTTAGCCGTGATATCGGAAAACAATCAGAAATTCACCCACACCACGGCACGACGCGGTGCGAAGTCTCCCTTTCCCGCGTTCAATCTCGCCCGTCGCGCCCTTGGAGGACTCGCGGAGGAACACGGAAGAGAAGGTCCCCGCGTGACCTCGAGTTAATTCTCACCGTATATCCTCCCTTTCGATATTTCCGACTCCCTTTATCCGTCTCGTCCCTTCCCAGCTGCCTTATCTACGCCGCGCTCCGCCTTCGCGGCACTCCATCTCGTGCCTCCACCTCGCCGCCGTGCCTCGTCGATGCCACGACGAGCGGAGGAAGAGTGCGAGAGTCAGATGCCAGTTACCGCGGCGAGGTTGGTAGGCGATATAAAATATGGCCTTGTAAGGAAAGGCACGCGCCCGCCTTTCCCTTCCTTCTTCTCCTCTTCCTCTTCCTCCTCCTCCTCCTCCTCCTCCTCCTTGCAGACACCGAAATATCATATACACCTCCTCGTTAACGAGTCACCATATATCTCCGGGATTCTGATATCCGCGCCACGTAACCTAAGCTATCGCGCGAGCGTCGTCGCATCGGTGCTCCTCTTATATGTCGGGGCAACTTTTATGCGAAATATGCGCGATCGAGTGTCGCGTAACGATACGGAGAATGCGCCGGCGATACTTCGTGTAAGACGATACTTGGAATCACGTGCATAATCGACATTGGAGCGAGACGAGCTGCGGGCGCGCGAGTACGTACGTAAAATTCGAAGAGAAGCCGCCTTTGCCGTGAATGACGTTTGCTCTCTCAGTTGGTCTGAGTAAATTAACGAGATTCTTATTCTCTCGCTTAGTGGCGCGCGACGCTGCGTCTTCGCTTCTCGTCAATCTCGGCACAGTCGGGAGGCAACAGCTCGGTGTCTTCCTTGATCTCAAAGGACACAAGCTCGCCTGAAGTCACGTATTTGGAAATCTCACGAGATCGAGCAGGCTCCAGGAAGGGCTGGGCCGAGACACACAAGTCGTCCGTATCCGTGGAGGATTAATTGAGCGGGGATATGAACCCTCTCAATATAGCGCTCGCTAGAGCTGGGAATGAGAGAAGTGTCTTTTCTCTTAAACACCGTCATCTCTCCGATCATCGGTCGCTGTGTCCACATCGCCACCTGATCGTTCGGAAGAAGAATGGACGTTGCGTCGCATCGTCGCTGAAGCGAAAATAACACACCGCGGCCCGAGATGTACGGGGTGTTCAAAAAATCGCAAGACTTCTCGCAGTAAAAAGATCTCCCTTATCGTTAATGTCGAAGACAAATCTAACGCGATCGGTTCCAACATTGCTACTAGTGTGTGTGATATCAACGTGTCAAAAATATAAAGAGATCAAAGGGAATTACGGAAAAAAAAAAAAAGAAAGAAAACGCTCAAACTCTGCTTCCTCATTTCGAAGATATCATTCGTATCAAAGGGATAATGAATTGTTTCCAAATTGTCTCAATTTATCTATTCTCGACCAGTTTTGTCCGAGGACATAGCTGTTGGCAGTTTTCACAGCAGCTACGTGTGCGTGATATCAACGTGTCAAAAATATAAAGAGATCAAAGGGAATTATAAAAAGAAAAAGAAAACAAAACGCTCAAACTCTGCCTCCTCATTTCGAAGATATCGTTCGTCATCAAGGGGATAATGAATTGTTTCCAAATTGTCTCGATTTATCTATTCTCGACAAGTTCTGTCCGAGGACACACATAGCTGTTGGCAGTTTTCACAGCAGCCGATAGACAAGGCGAAGCAACGCTGCTAACGCACTGTGCACCGCACGCAGATATACGTCACTGTTATACGGTACACGATACTATTCATACACGGCCGCGTTATCGTCAGCTTCATCATTACGAACGACAACGAGGAGAGATGCTTTCGACCAAGTGAGACCGACCGAGGACGACGCGCGCGATCGATCCGGGGCTCGGAGCCAGGCGTCGCGCGCGTTTTAATTTCCATCCTGGCACCTCCTGGACACCTCCAATTTCCGGTCCATTGGTGTGAGAGGAAGCGCGGAAGCGCGACCGCGAGGAAGCGCGCGGGAGTCGCGTCCAACGTCCCGTCCCGACGAGATAATAATTCATAACGCCGACAAAAAACAGGGACATTTTTCTTCGCGCCTGCCGTAAAAGTTTGCTCTCGCTCGCTCGCCGAAATTCCGAGGTGGATTTTGCCTCTTTTTATCGTAAGGGTAGTCTCCGCGGCCGTGGCTGGTAGGCACTTGTGACCTACTATTCCGC
Source organism: Harpegnathos saltator (assembly GCF_003227715.2). NCBI lineage: Eukaryota > Metazoa > Arthropoda > Insecta > Hymenoptera > Formicidae > Harpegnathos > Harpegnathos saltator. The sequence continues at coordinate 303,603 of NW_020230040.1, forward strand.
GCGCGCTCTCCCGCCGCGGCGTTTCGCAATATTTCATAACTCGCAGAAGCTCGAGCACACTGTGACGTACGTCGCGTGCAGACAAACTATAATAATGGACGCTGCGCTTTTCGGAAAAGTGCAGTAAAAGCGAAACTCGCTCGCCCGCCAGTCGCCTGTGTATTTATAACGTCGCGTTAGGTCAGCGCAGGGCAGCGTGAAGGCACGTGCCAGTTGAGATTTCCACAAAAATGAAGACGCAACCGGTCCCACCGGAAATTACTTTCGGCGAATTCATCGCGCTGAGCCTGACGGATATATGACGTTCGCATAGTACGGAGTGTGTAACGAGTGTGTAAATAAAGTGCCCGTCATGTGTACCTCCTAACCATGATACCGCCGCTGAAATCATGGACGATGTGTGTGTGTGTGTGTGTGTATAGCATGAATAAGATGAGTTGATTATGCCGTTAGTGCCTTGCGTTATAAGTCCAAATGATTATGCACGCAACGACGCCTGTGGCAATAATCGATTGTAAGCTATGGATCAGTCGACGGACGAAAGACTCCCCCTTCGAAATGTGACGGAGACCGTCGCCTACTTTCCTTCATATAAAAGCCACCACTAATCTGTTCTAGCTACGACACACACACACACACACACACACACACACACACACACACACACACACACACACACACGCGCGCGAGGTCTATACGAAATCTCAACGTCGCGCTATCAACGTGCACGCGAAAGCACAGAATTGGCGCTACTCGGTAACTCGGTCCGACGCTAAATGAGACCGGAGATGGGAGGAGACTTTTCCACGCCGCGGGAAATCGGGACACCGATTTGTAAAGCTACGGGGGAGCAGGTGCGCGTGAAAGGCAGGCTACGGCATAGACTAACGCCCTTGTGGTCGAATCCAAGCGGGTACATTATCGCGCGGAAAGCCCGGAGAGCACACACGCGCGCTCGTGCGCGAAGGGATGAGAAACCGAAGAAGAGAGAAACGAGACCAGACGATGGAGAAGCCGAAGAGAGGAGAAAGAGGAGGAGGAGGAAGAGGAGGAGGAGGAGGAGGAGGAGGAGGAGGATGAGGAGGAGCAGGGAGAGGTGAGAGAGAGAGAGAGAGAGAGAGAGAGAGAGAGAGAGAGAGAGAGAGAGAGAGAGAGAGAGAGACGAGATGAGACGAGGGGTGCCTTTGGCGCGAGCTTCCTTTTCCTGTGTGTAACAATAAAAGAGCTTGCGCGATGTATACAACGTCGGGCCGTACATCTTCGCCCGCGTCGTTTACCACTCGATGAAACGCGATTCTACGCGGCTTACGCTCATTACATCGAACGAAGCCATCTTCCTCGTCGTTACCTTTCTCGGTGCTTTATATCCGCCTTGAAGAAAGATTCGATTTGTAGCGTCTCGAAATTTCGTCGTGTATATTAAAGCAGGTGGCATTCTCTTATCCCTCCTCGGGCTCTCTCTCTCTCTCTCTCTCTCTCTCTCTCTCTCTCTCTCTCTCTCTCTCTTTCTCTCTCCCTCCCTCCTTCTCTCTGTCTCTTTTTTCCCTCTTGAAAGCAAGGAAACGACGAAAGGAAACGAAGGTTCAGGAGCTCATATTGATCCACGAAGCACCCGTCGACACACCGATAATGAATTCCAGCTGTTTGTTTGCCCGCCCGCCCAGCCTACCCGCTCAGCCACCAGCCGCCGCGTTCGCGGTTCCTAAAGGGCTCGATCGAGTTATCTGTTTTATCCAACCCGACTTTTTCCGATCGGCGATGCTAATTATGCCGACACTCATCTTCATAATAATAATAACGGTGGAAAGTGAACGGAAACAATGTGGATATTAACCTCGCGGAATTTTGGAATTTCGTGCTTCTGCAATGCCGAGGAGGCCAAGTTCTCACGCGCGCGTTTTTCTTGATATTATTAACCGTGATATTATTAACGAAATTCTCCAGGAAGGAAACAAACTCCACCCACCGTCCGGTTTGCTTATCCTCTCGTCATTCGGGACTTTAAAACGAGCTATGTGACAACTTACCGAGTCACCCACCAATATTCACATATTACGCGCACAAGAGCGAAACTCAAAGTATGAAACGGAGATGTTTTGAAGCTTCTCGCGTAGCGGCGAGACCAGATCTTCATCAATCGCGTGGATGGGACGATTCGCGGGGACATCTTAATTGCAGATCAAGCCGAGCTCGTCCCGCCGTTTCTTCTCGTATTACGTCAGAGAGAGAACTTTTTCTCTCGACTTTTGCGGTAATAGAGAGGATTGTTCAGTGCCAGTGCACCGGCATGCGTCAAAATCCCCCGGCGTTTACCGTGACGGAATGCAAATCTCTTCGCGGGACGACGCGACGCGACGTCAACTATTATCCGTAAATTCCGGGACATCCAGCGGTGCGAGTGAACGATGTAAAAGATAGCCGCGGCAGAGACAGGGGAGAAGGAACGGCAGACATCTGTCCCCGAATTCTGCGGTAGGAGAGCCGGTATATTTGTAACATATGGAATCCAGTTTGAATTTCACGAGACCGTTTTGCAGCCGCGTAGCCGTCGGGGCGTCTGCGGGAAGAGGAGAACCTGTACGTGCGTACGAGGGTTGCACGTGCTGAGAGTCTCAAGCGCGAGAGACACGCTGTCTTTTTCCTTCGATTTCTCCCCCGAAGGGTATCGGCTTAACCACTACGTATCGGCAAACCGAAGCCCTCCGGCGCGATCCGCGAGAGGAGTTTGAAAATTCTACTACACATCGGGCGGAGCGAAACCGCGTATTTGCACGTGATCCGGATATGCAACGCGCTCGTTTCTCGGTGACCCCTTTACCTCCTAAACCGGCCGTGTTGCTCGCGGAATAAACGTTCTTTTATTCCGAAATAAACCTTCCTTTATTTCGATCATTCCATCGGTACTCTGGACGACAACGACTGTCTCGTTTGGGGATCGTTTCACTTCGCTTCGCGACGTTGCTGAAAAATACAGCGGACGAAGCGAGAGAGAGAGAGAGAGAGAGGGGAGGGGGGGGGGGAGAAATGTTAATTCGGGCGGGTCTTTCTTATTTATCGAGGAACGCGGGGGAAAATTGAATTTGTTTTATGATAATACCGAGTACAAAACGATATAACGATATAATGAGAGATTTATACAAATGGAGGAATAATTGTGACGAATATAATCGACTCGGCCAAGGGAAGAAATTTCTCGAGAGAGGGAAAACGAAAGACATCTGACGGAAATCGATTCGCTGCTTGGCAGCCGCTAATGCGCGACTAAACGGCAAGAAATAAAAGATCGAGATGTGAGCGTTACTCCCTTCGGGAGCCGCGGGAGCACAACACGTGCGAGACAAGTCGCGATTGCTGACGAAGGCGCTCAACCAACAATTTCTACAATTGAGCAATTAATCCAGCTCCTGTGCCTAAACGTACTCGGATATAAATTTAAAGCAATTGCTCCCCTGATTTAAAATTATCATTTCAGCTGATATATTTTTATGATAATAGCCGACGATAAATTCCCAGCTTAACAGCCATTACAGCACGGCTACAGCGCGACGTAAATGCGCCTAGCATCTAAATCGCAGCCACATTTAATCATCAAAACATCGTGCAGCTGCAGGTGCAGCGAAACGACATTAAAACAATTGACTCCCCTAATGCGTTCGTGGGGGGGGGGTTGCAGAGGGGCTGAAAATCCGCGCAGCTGCTTTCACCAAATCCCGTGCGAGCAGTTTTCAAGAAAGAGTCGCCTCAGCGTCGCGAAATTGACTCAAAATTGGCTGTCACATAGAGAGAGAGAGAGAGAGAGAGAGAGAGAGAGAGAGAGAGAGAGAGAGAGAGAGAGAGAAAAAAAACTCGGAAAAGATGGGTGTCACCTCACCTCAATAAAGTTCCGAGCGCTGGGACAGGCGGCGGCGGGGGAGGGAGGCCGAACGAAATGCGCCTGCGAACTTTCCAAACAACTCCGACGGCTCCAATTTAAGGCAGCCGTATTTCGCGCGTACCAAACGCGGATCCGATAGTGATAAATTGACCGCTGATCGCGCGCCAGACGCGTAGGATGTATCGTCGCCCGATCCGTTACCCGACCGAAATTAGGAACAGGCGCCGGAGTTCGGCGGGAAGTCATATCGTCCCGTTAATTGTACAAATGCACAGCGCCCGCCGGTTAAATGGGATTCGATAAAAGCCCCGCGGTCTCGCGCGCGTTCAATTTACATACGTAAATATGTACGTATGTACGCGCGTGTATCGTAATTGCACATGACGTAGCCGCTGCTACTTGCATACCTCCGCCGTTCCCACCTCGCTCCACACGTGCGACCTTTATTAATCGGCACACGTACGTGCACGTTGTGCACGTATATATGTGCGTGTTGCTACCCAACACGCAAGCCTCACGATCGCAGGTGTACGTGCATGCGTGTATAATGAGGATACGGATAGTAGTATATCAGCGAAGACGTACGTACGTACGTACATATATGCTTACATACGGATGAATGTACTTCGCGCTGCAAAGAGGATTCGAATCGACCGTGCTAGAGAGAGAGAGAAAGAGAGAGAGAGAGAGAGAGAGAGAGAGAGAGAGAGAGAGAGAGAGATAGAGAGAGAGAGAGAGAGAGAGAGAGAGAGAGAGAGAGAGAGAGAGAGAGAGAGAGAGAGAGAGAGAGAGAGAGAGAGAGAGAGAGAGAGAGAGAGAGAGGGAGAGAGAGAGAGAGAGAGAGAGAGAGAGAGTGATCCGCGCATCTCTACAATACGAGATCATCGTACATAAGAAAGTATTCGCTGAATAAATTACAATTTCGACGACTTCGAGATGCGCGTATCGCGCATCGCGTGTATGTACTTAGCATAATCTTTTGTAAGCTCGTCTCCTACCTAACGTGTCGTTAACAGACGTTAACAGACAGACGGCCGTGTGTGTGTGTGTGTGTGTGATGCGATGACGCGGCAGTGGCGTGCGCCGCCCTGATATCGACATTAGAGAAGCGCAAACGCACTTGGTGCACGGTTAATACCCCGCGTTATGATGTGCGTCTGTAACGTCACGTCACAACGATATCGCGCGGCACGTGCGAATCCTCGGCTCTTTCTCTATCGTCTGTTTGACGGCGACGTCTTCGTCTCTCGCTCAATCGCAATTACACGTCGCGACGTAAATCTCGCGTCACCGAAAGCGCGACTGTTTTAGCGGAGCTGTCGCGCGGCTATATTAAACCGCACGACGCCGACGGCGAGAAACCGTAGGTAAGTAAAGCCGGCCCCTTTTTCATCGTCATGCTAGTCCGAATTCCGCCGTGGTCTACAGCCGTCTCTGAACTCCCTGACTTTTGCGAAACTGAGCGACATACGGGCGAGAGGAAATGAAGAAAGGGAAAATAATGAGATATATTACATCGGATCCTTCGCGCTGTGTGCTCGCTCTGTTATCGGTTCTAGATATGTTCGCGGTAACCTTGATAGATGGTACATGGTGGAGGATATACGAGAGTTTCCCCGAGAACAGTCCCGTATGCAATTATCCGTAAAGTGCACGTGTTACCGCGGCCCAAGTTCCCAGTTCGCAAGATTACCTATGCTCTTTGGAGACTTCTGGATTTGAATAATTTTAACTGCCGCGGGGAGGAAAGAGAGAGAGAGAGAGAGAGAGAGAGAGAGAGAGAGAGAGAGAGAGAGAGAGGACGCGGGCGCACCGCCATGCTAATGAATCAGACGGTACCCGGAGAATTTAATTGGAATCTAGCAATTATTAAGAGACTCTAGCGGCAATGAAACCCTTCAAGTGAAGTACCGTTTTATTGCGTCACCGTAATCGACATCGTCATTGAAATCGAGTAATCCCTCTAAGAGGAACTGCAGACGCATTAGGCACAATTTGCGCGGTTATACAAGCAGGATGCAACGCTTTCGCAGAGAAGATGTCATGTTGGCTTTTATCATTAGAAAAACGTGCCAGAGAGTATCGTAGAGATACTGATTACAAAATTAAGCACCTATATATTACCAGGTTTTATCAATTCTCTTTAATTCCCCAGCCGCTGTGGGAAGCACAAAGCCGCACGTGCAGTTAATTAATACAGAGTCGAGACGAAATAAGAGGCAAATGCGCATACCATTAAATGTTGAGATCATTATCGATATATCGGTTATTTTTACTTAAAATGAAGAAATAGAGATAATTAATCGGTAATTGCATCGTTCGATGTGCTGTTCAATTTTAGATCTTTTTTAACTGCACTCATTAACTGAATTTGTGTGCGTGTGTGTGTGTGTGTACATATGCATACAATAGTACTTACCCCGTTATATTTTGCTACATATATCGAATATTTTCTTGCCATTTATTCGTTATCAATTCTAGATCATTCTGATCGTTTTCATCGGTATGCCAACATAGTTGTAATCAAGCAGATAAGCATTCCGTCGCGAACAAAGAAATAACATAATGAATAACGTAAACCGCGCATTTAGTGGAGAGGATTTAGTACATCGTCCCTAAACGATTCCAAATATTCTTCGTCGAGATGTTTCCAATTATGGTATCTCTCAACGTCTACCACATCTCGCGTGTACAGTTTGTCATTTAATTTCCGACTATCACTCATTGGCACGCGATCGATGTCGCTGATAATCGGTATGTCACATTTATGTTCACGTTACGTTACGTTCGAGAGTGTCTAGAGTAAAATTTAATCTCCCCGAGGCGTGACATAAACATCGAAAAATTGCCAAACTAATCCACAGATAATTGAGATCACTTCGATTCTACCACGGTCTTGACCGTAGCTTGATATTCAGGACTCTATGAATATCAATATTGATTATTTCAAGAGAACGAAGCCACCCTCGTCGAGGATGAACGTGCGATGTCTTCCACGGTCGCGATTGTAACTTAACCGGAGCAATATTCACTGTAGGCCGACGTTCTCGAGCGTAAGCTCTGTAAACGCGCGCGTTCATAGTCTTCGCTCTAGGTTTCCTCTAGGTGGTTGTTGGAACGAACTGACGTGCCAACTCTCCCTACGGCGTAACTGGGATACGCGTTCACCCCGACTCTACAAATGTCGCGTCGACGAACTCTCTCCGCGTATTATTATTGCTGTCGCCCACGTACCCGCCGACTGTTCGTGGATTACATTTTGCTAAAACACCCGGTGTAACAAGAGTCTCTAATCGAATTCGCTTCGGAACAAGTTTGTCAAATAAGCGATTTTGCTCATCCACCACGTACATACACTCGACTATCGTTCGTTCGATGCATTTGCATAATGCTAGTCTGCGTTAGCAATTGCCAACTTGTGTCTGCTTGTATTTACACCCGAACGCGTTAAAATTAGACAAACGGTAAAATCAGCGATTTGTAAAAAATCTGCAAAAAATATGGATCCGTGAACGGCGTATGTTTACATACGGCCGAAAGTTGCGTGATCTTAATTCATGAGAGAGTTTCCGAGTGGAAATTTAGTTTCTACGTTTTCTACCTGCAAGTTCCATCGAACTTGAAAGACTAATGAAGAATCTTGAGATGCAAAGTACAGGCTACTTAATTATATTAATTTACTTGGATACAACAAATAGTTACTGCGAAATTTTCCACGTTGAGTCTTGAAGGATTTAATTCAGAATTATTTAATACCTGATTATCTTAATATTTTACCAGCGTTTGATTTTTACTTTCAATCTCGATAAATATCATATTTATTATATATTATGTATTACGCGTATTGATTATATGTTATTATATAAAATATATGCGATAAATATTAAATAATCTGACAAGAATTTATGAGAGAATAAATAAATGTATCAGTAAAAAAAGTCAAATTATTTTTTTGCCATAATCTTCTTTTAACCGCAGATGAGGAAAAAGTTGTAAAAATAAATAATATAACAATATATTCAATAATGCTGCGTACCAAGAAAGATATACATTTAGCTCGGTACTATAATAGACAAACCGAAGGTAAAAAAGTCATTAGCAGTTGCAATCAAAATGGGACGATTGGTCCCAAATAATTAAACATAAAAATCAGATTTATATGGAATTTACATTAGATTCTGAAAACTGATATTCATAGCTACAATCATATGTTCATATTTACAGCAAATTACTTAGAATCTTTAATCAAGAGAATAATTAATTAATTGCAATACTATATTCATGGTGTATTCGTACGGATGCGAAATATTTACGAAAGATCAGAGATTTAAAAACTCTTATTATTTATCAAATGATGAAGAATTACGAATATCAGCCTGAATTTTTCGATTCGGAATATCTCCTCACTCTCGACAACGTTTATTAAACGTCGTTCAAATCGAAGTAAAATGAATGATTTGACATACTTGGAAGTATATGATGTATCCTTCTCCCGATATTCCACGTCATCCGTCCTGTCTTCTCGACCCAACATTCTGCTCCCGGCTGCTCCAGATACTCCATCCTGGCACTGGCACTGACACTCCCGTAGATACAATTCGATCGCGAGGAACGTGTGTTAACGAATGCGACACCAAGGAGAGTCCGATTAAACGTCTTGGAAATCAACAGAATTAAATGTCCGATTAAATGTTTCGAGAATTCGTGCTTCACGTCGCGGTATGTGCGTTGCTCCTCGGCTCAATACGTAATGACGCGGTCAAGGACAAATATACGACGCACGAGAGTATCAACATAAACAGGCAAAAACAGTGGGCGAGATTACGAGCGCTAACTGTTATCGCCCGTCGGAACAATGATACGCACATAATCGCGGCGTCCGAGATATCAAAACAAATAGTACCTTCGAAATCTTCCGCAAGTCCCGCCTAGAATTTTCCACAACGCCGTTTTCTCTCACTTCTATTTAAAGGATTGTTGTTACCACATCACATCCAACTTTTAATTCCCACTGGTGGACAGCGCTATTTCCATGCACACACAATTGCAATCTTCTCGATCTCCCGACCCTGTTGAAATTTCCAAAAAAATATATATATAACAATAAATGGATAATAAGAAGGAAATTTTGTTGTTTCACTCATTCGTTAATCCTATTATTTACTCATATTATTTAATTTGTGCTTATCGCACTTACTCGAGCTGCAGTCGAGTGAGTTATATAATTAATACGTCGCTTAAGAACAAAAACATTATATACGGGTAGAATATTGAGATAACTGATATTAAAAATGAATCTAAAACAAATCTTTTTAAGTTTCAATGTAAAAAAAAGTAAATTACTATTATATATTATATTACGAGTACGTATAATAGTAGAATACTTCTATTCGCAATATTAAATATAAAACATAGGCAATAACTTACATAATTTTATATCCCCAGATCTTTGTTTATATTTGCTCTAAAATTTCCAGGATTAAATTACGTTTCAACTCACTGAACGACAATCTATACAATTTCCCGAAAATTCAAAAAGTCGTGAATGTGGAAATTACAGTGGAAATAGAATTACGTAGAAAGTACTATGTTTCACGAGATAATAGACACGTTTTGCGTTAATTGTTCTAATGCAAACATGCCGAAAGAGTTCTAACGGGCTTGTTTTATTTTTTATACAAAACAGCAATATATTTCGGCCATATACATTTCGGATACGTCGATAACTTATAAAGTAGCCGACAGTAGATACACCGCGCAAAATTGTCGACAAGACATTTACCGACGAAATACTATTAAAGACCAACGATTTTGCGGAGTAATATTCATACTGTTAACTTCTCTAATGCAATAAATCTTGTGATCTATCATTATCATAATGCTCCGTATAAATGTTTATGCATTTGTTACGCCATAAATTATATAATTTTGCAAAATACCTCATTATCATTCGTACGCATATACGAATCTCTATCTGAAGTCTCGATAATCTTTTATAGAAAATCTCGTCGATGTAACAGCGATCTATCTTCGACGCAGCATTGCATGAAACAAGGAATCCTAATAGCACAGATGTCCAGAGGACGTCCAGAGTACGTCTTGAGGACGTCCTGGGGATATTTCTTCATCCTCAGGACGTCCTTAGGATGTCCTCAGGAGAACATGTGCTATCAGGGAAAACGATCATGAACTCACCAAAAACAGGTGAACCTGATACGAGCGCCGAATCCAACGGCATACTTCTTGTCGAGTAGAAGCGGAAGAGTTCCCTCCATTTTGTCATCGAAGTGACACGAGCGTTGAACATCACTGGTTAAGCGCATCTGAAAGATATCACGTTTAATTTCACTCGCGCGGAACGCGACGAACGCGCGGTTACGCGTTCCGCTCATATTCATAAATACACAATCCGGCATTCCTGATACTCGTTAGCGCGCGAAATGCACCTTCGGCACGTGAAAATGTGAAAAAGAAACGCGAAGCAGAGCGGCCATAACCCGCGTTCGAGCCGTCGCGAGAATTGCCGCGATGAAATTGTCGCTTGATATCGAGCGTTGATATCGCGACAAATTCCTCGACGCAGTTAACGAAGTATATGTCGCATGTGATTGCGCTTACCTGAACTGATTAATGCGCCAAAACAATCACTCCATTCGATGCTCCTCGTAGCCATCCGTGCGCGCGAATCACTTTCGGCGAGAAGAGAAATTTCAAACGCGTCGTCAAGTAACGTAAACTGCCACTGTGCGACATCTGGAGGAGTACATACTGCAACTTTTCTCCCAGCTTCGATAGCTCGATTGTCGTATATAAATGCGTCGTTGTGATTGGTCCACTCGTTATATCGAATACATTGGTGATATTCGAGAATCTCAATCGTTGCAATATTCAATGAATTGGAATGGCAGTAGTGGCGGCAGTTTGTAACCGACAAGCCGTTCGAGTTTTCGCGATGTTCATTCATTGAGGATGAATCCCGACTGCGACCACGTTATTGCCAGAAGTGCCGAGAGTAAATTATACACGTTCTTGATGAAATATAGAAGACTTATCATTAAAAGTGAGCGTCTCGCGATCGAGAATGTCGAATAGTGTCTGTGCACTCGCTGAGTTGTTGTGGCTGGTTAGAATTCAAACGAGCTGACTTAAGTTTTCGACTTATCGATGGACGCGAAGTCACAAATTATCACCAAGCTACGCCAAAAGTAAGTCTCTCGCGTTCACTGTAACAAAATATCGTTAAATCGTCGTCAAAAATGAGTATCTCGTCGCAATGATGTTTCGAAGCGCCGGATGCAGTACACGCGACCGTTAAATTTCAAGATCGTAATGGTCGCCGTTTTCGTCGGTTGCGAAATGAACTGCGGCGCGGCAGTTTGTATTCGACAAATCGTTTCGCACTAATTTTATTCGCCAGAAGTGAATCACGTGCGCGAATTATCGCTGAAAGTGAGTGTCGAGAATAATTTTCGCGCTTGTGCGATAGCGAAATATCGTTGAACAATCGTCAGAAGTAATATATTTATGATTATTTGATACGCCTGCATTAAAATAAAATGCATTCACTCATTTACTCAATGCAGCACTTATTTTTAAGAAATGTAAATGACACATGCAATTTTTAAAATTGTCGCTTCTTTAAAATTGTACACACACACATCTTAGTGCACCCTAAATTTTATATGTACATCATACACATATTGTGCTAGAGGATTTTATTTTATAAATTTTATATATTAGGTGTACAAATGAATAATCCAAATTATTTTAAGCAGTTATGAAATCAATTTTAAATTGAATAGATTTTCCGGCTCTTTTGTGATTATGCAATGTTGACATATTAAAAAGGCTATTAAAAAGAACATATAATTTGGCGAAAGGCCCAACATAACTTTCAAAAGTATTCAGTTCAGTACAGTCGAAAATAGCAACAGATAAGGTGCATATCCGACATTGCATTCTTTACGAATTCCAACAAGGAAAAAATGCTGCAAGAGCGTACGAATCGATTTATTCCTTTTTCGGCGAAGGTGTTGTATCGTACGATGTGTGTGCATTTTGGTTTAAGCGGTTTAAAAACGGTAATTTCAGTCTAATCGACAAACAACGCCCTGGAGGCCCTCCGAAGTGCGATAATGATGATTTGGAACTGCTCGCTGAGAATTCGGCACAAACGCAAAAAGAGCTTGCAGAACAGTTGGGAGTAACGCAGCAAACGATTTCCAAACGCCTACATGAGATGGGAAAGATCCAGAAAGAAGGAAAATGGGTTCCGCATGAACTCACTGAAACCAACAAAAATCAACGAGTGGCAGCGTGTCTTTCTCTTCTCAATAAGCAGCGTCGAAAGTCTTTCTTGTGGAAAATCGTTACGGGCGATGAGAGATGGATACTCTATGACAATCCGAAACGCAGAAAGTCATAGGTAAATCCCGGTGAATTATCAAAATTGGTCGCAAAACCCAATCGCTTCGGAAAGAAGGTTCTTCTCTGGTGGCATTTGGTGGGATATCAAGGGCGTGCTTTATTATGAGTTGTTGGAACCGGGTGAAACAATTACTGCGGACTGCTACCAACGTCAATTAATCTGCTTGAGTCAAGAATTGGAACGATAACGCCCGTATACTGGCAAAGGAGAACGTCCAGTGAAATTGTTGCATGACAACGCCAGGCCACACATTGCTTCCAATACAAAAGACACCATAATGAGTCTTGGCTGGGACGTCTTGCAGCACTTGCGGCGTATTCACCAGACATTGCTCCATCCGATTATCACTTGTTCCGGTCGATGCAACACGCCTTGTCCGATATGCACTTCCAATCAGTGGATGAGATCCGAAAATGGCTTGACGACTTTATCGTGTCCGAAGACGTAACATTTTTCCGAGATGGAATTCATCAGCTGCCTGAAAGATGGCTTAAAGTAGAAAGCAACGGCGAATACTTTGAACAATTTAATTTACTTTCTTTTAAAATAAACCTTGAATGTAGCTGAAAAAATTGGATTATTCATTTGTACACCTCATATATATTTTTTTATTTATATACCATCTCCCAAATGTTTAACAAAGTATAAACATATGCAAATCCTTAATAATAATAACTGTTCTTGTATAGTATAATAATAATATATAATATATAATAATAATAACTGTTGTGAACATCAAAATTTATCGAAATCCAATAAGCATCGCTGGTACAATCTCATCCTTATCCAACATCTTTTTCTCTTCCGTTCGTCCCGGCAGCATTAGAAGCGCATTGGCGCCTCTGCAACTAAGTAGTTTACTACTTATTTGATTTCCTGTGCTGTAGGCTAGTGGCAGTTCTGTTTTGTTGTCATTCCATTCCAAAATCACTCTCGCATATTCGGGACGCGGGTCCAATTTATACGACGATGTCGACTACAATGGCGATAATAATGTTATAATCATACGCGTCTTTCAGCGTCTCCTACTTAAATAGAAGATCTTACGAACCTTAGCTTGTACTATGATGGGTTTTGATGAATCACCGCACATCTCTTTTAAAAGAGGGAAAAGAAATAAACGTGCGGTAACAACAGCGGATACCGGATTACCCGGAAGACAGAGGAAATACTTTTTTCTATTATTAAACGTACACGTTGCAAACGTCGTTGGTTTTCCCGGCTTCATATTTACGCGACCTGAAACACATATAGTGTTCTAACAATCTATGCTATACTACGTGAACTACTACGTCAATATGTGATCAAATGAGACAGTACCAAAATATATTGTTGCTTTGAAATATTCTTTCAGAATAGGTTTCAGTATATCTCTATCGCCCATTGATACAGAACCTGTTGTCACGAGTACATCTACCTTCTGCAAAGCTTCTTGCATCTTAGATATCAAAACAATTTCTCTGAAAAATATAATGGGGATATTAGTATTTAAAATTTAAAATTTTGTGTAAATTGAGTAAATGTAACGTGCGCATGAGTGTCAATCACATCAAATTTCGGTGTACTCACTCATCAATCACGATTCCGAAATCCAATGCTACGAAACCGTTCTCTTTTAACAATGTGATCAAGGTTATCCTATTGCTATCGTAAACACATCCTGGTTTCAATGGTTCTCCGATATCCTGTAACTCGTTTCCCGTGGATAATACACCTATAGACGGAAGTTTAGTAACCGTAACTTCTTTAGCACCACAAGCTGCCAGAAGTCCAATCTCCGTTGCACCAATAATAGTGTGCGCATTGATAACTAAACTTCCTTTTTCTATGTCGGAACCAATAGGTCTAATATCTTGTCCTGCTATCGGTTCGGTCATTATCTCAATTTCTTCTTCTTCAGTTTTATCAGAGCTCTCTGATATTAGCTTTGTATCCTCAACTTGCACAACTGCTGTTGCACCTGTCACCAGAAAGAGAAATATAAAAAAATAAAACTAAAACGTACATATAAATTATACATTTCGTATCAATAGTAAAAGTAATAAAAATACTGATTTATTTTTATTTATTATGGTTATTTACCATCAGGTACAGGTGCTCCAGTGTTTATGCGCATACATGTACCAGTTGTAAGCAAAGATGAAAAAGGCTGAAAAATTTTCCATTATAGTTTGTATTCGTTGTCTCCGGACTATTATTGCAACTTACTTCAGTTCCTGCTGTTACACCACATAACACTTTTCTTGTACCTTTCCCATCACTTGCCAATACTGCATATCCATCTTTAATGGAAGCTTTAAATGGTGGCAAGTCACAGAAGGAATGTATATCTTTCACTAATATTCTGCCATGCGCATCTTCCGTATTCACAATTTCAGTTTCTGTTACCTGTACACTCTTATGTATTAACTCTAGTGCTTCTTCCACTGTAATCATGGGAAATGGAGACTGTCTGCTGCGTTGTACAACATTTTTACAAACCATCTGTAAGTATTTTTTATTGTGTATCTCATAAAATCTTTGTATTTAATTATTTTTACACTACTCAAAACAATTAAGGCATCGCACTAAATAAAATTTTAGCTCTTTTGATGATTATTTAATTATTTTGAGGAATATAATATAAAAAAGAAATTTACCATGGTTGAGCTAGAGCCAGTCTGCTGACTTAATAAAGATGTATCTGCATGTTCCATAACTTTATGAGTATCCGCAATTAATGCTTTCCTATCTGTGATCAAATCTACTGCATGTGGTATCGCAGGTGCAATTGCGGTCAAGCATTCTTCCACAGCATTACGTGAACCGGGCAAATTAATAATTAACGTCTTATTTCGTATTCCACATACAGCTCTGAGAATGCATTAATTGTAAAGGCTATGATCTTAAAGGCTATAGAGTGAACAGAAATAAATCTATACCGAGAAAGCATAGCCATTGGTGTATTTTTCAAGCCTGCCATCAACATTGCTGTAACCATTCCAGGAGTTTCCTTATCAAGAACTTTTCTAGTTGCCTCGGGTGTTATGTCCCTTTTAGACATTCCAGTACCACCAGTAGTGAGAATAACGTTTACTTTATACTTGTCACTCCGAGAAATTAAGTATTTCTATATTAAGTACAGAATGAAAAATATAGAATATGAAAAAGAGAGAGAGAAAGAAACAGAGAGAAAAAAATAAGCATATTTAAATTATTTAATTACCACTATCATATCTTTTTCGTCTGGCACCGTTGCTGCACAAATAACATTTCCTTTGAGTATACTTCCTACTTTAGTGTTTGTGTTACTGACAAGTTCTTTTAACGCAGGACCGCTTTTGTCTGTTTTCTCACCCTTTGCGCAAGTGTCGCTTACTAAATTATAACAAAAATATCAGAATAATTAATTCTCATACAAGATTATTGATAATTAAACAAGCATGCAGTCGAATTTAACCTCTAAATAGATATGATCAAAATATTCATCAACGTTGTAATATTTTACTGATAAAATTTAATTAAACTGGAAATTATTAATGCATGTACGATATATTTCATACGAAGCATAAATATTGTAGTACATACCAGTTAAAATTGCAAATGTTATTTGTGCCATCTCTTTTTCGTTTTGAATCTCCTTTCTACTCTATGTTTGAGAACAGACTGAGATAAAATCCCCTTCCTCTTCAACATATATATCATTAAGCCATGACTTTTAACAAACTACAAAAGACATACTAGATATCGGAGACTTTGGTCCCTGATATAACAATAAAATCGTTAATGAGATAAGGATGTGATAACTGAAGATCACAAATTAGATTAATTTGTATGAGAAACGTTATGGATGTGTTCTCAATAAATTTTTCTTTCTCAAATTCCATAATATATGGGAAGCAACATGGGATATACATTTATATTCTCAAATGTAGAGAAACAACCTTATTATACTTGATACTACTGTATCAAATACTACATATACTACATATACTACTATATCAAAATAAGTGTAGCTCTACATGAAATATTACCTATATTTACTTGTTGCGCAATAAACGCCTTTATTATTGAACAATTATCTAACAATAATTGATATCTAATAAATAGCGAAGTGCGCTCAACTCTAAAGTACAATAGTAACATATTTTCCAAATTAATTCCTCCTCTTTTCCTCTGAAGTAAAACAAATACGATTCTTGCGAATGTATCATGCTAATCTTTTCATACTCATCACGTGTAACAACAGTCGTGCCAAGTAGAAACATGGATATACACGGAAATACTTCCATTTATTTGATATAATAGCAGATTTATGCCATATTATTTTGCAGTGCTTTTGAGAATAGTGATGCTGGTGATAAATTTCGTAGAATTTTCCCATAGCACACGATCCCCTTAAAATGTCAGCAGCAGCGATTTAAGGAAGGAATGCGGTTGAATAGAAAGTATTTAAAACATATTTTAATTCATCTCTTTTAACATTCGGATGGAAGATGAAACGTGTATCCCGAAGTCAATAGTCGACTAGGCCTCTGGAATAAGGAAAAATAAAGTTAACAGGATATCATCGTATTTCATTGTACTTAGATTCAGTTGCATCGAACGCAAATTAACATTAATTCTATTTTATTCAGACACCAATGAATTATTGTAACTCAAATAGTACACATCACAATACATTGCTGATGCAACTCGATCTCGCTCGTCGTTGTTGGAGATACTCTACCGACTGCTCCTGGGACTCAATGAGCGAAGTGGTGAATCTCTGTGCCTTCTACGCGAATCGTTTCTACCGCGATCACGATCGCGATCGCGATCGCGATCATCGCGTCGGTAATCTCTTTCCCTGTCTCTGTCTCTTTCCCTGTCCCTTTCTCTTTCCCTCTCACGATCGCCATCTGCGTCCCGATCTCTCCTCTCGCGACGTACAACGTGATGTCGAGGACTACGGCTCGGGCTTGGCGTGCGAGACGCGGAAGAACGTGTATCGGAACTGTGGCCTTCATAGCGATGCCTCCGCTCTCTTTGTCTGAAAAAAATGAGATGATGGAATTAACGTCTCGTTCATTCTGGTGAGTCTTTCCGATATCAAAGGGAAGAGAGAAGTTGTTTACTTTCTACGTAGTTTTAATGACATCTCTCGAATCTCGTCTTCCCGGTCCTGCCGCTGTTGCTCCATTTTCTCAATTCTCAGTTGCTCAGCCTTCTTGTCAGCTTTATCTACACAAGGACGTACAAATTTTTAATTCGTTTTACATCGCGTGATTACACGCAGCGTATTCTTTTAAGCACAACTCACATTGTCTGTTCAGTAGAGCCTGCATTTTTTTCTTAAGCCGCTCCTGAGGTGTAATTTTCAGTGTCTGAAAGATGAATATTCTTAAAGTTCTGTAGCTAGTCGATATTCTCTTGGTATAATACGCAAATCTAGCCCGCATTACGTACATAATGTATGCACACGTACAACTAATGATGCATTACCAGATAAAAACATAAATATACACCGCGAGAAATTTGTCATTTCCACTATCGAATGAATGAACGTGTGTGCACGGATTAAAGAAGCAGCAGCAGCAATGACGCAGCACAAAGTTGAATGAATAAATGTGAATCTGCTGTAACCACACGCCTTTGAGATTTTACCGATTCACGTGAAAATTTCAAATTCCTCATTGCTGTAACGGTGGCCGCAAGAAATGTGCTTGACAATACGTTAGAAATGAAAAACATCAAATAAATGTAGCATACGACGTGGACACGTCGGTGACGTGTCATAGCACAACGAAAACGAGAAGCGCTCGTCGAGGCTCCTCGTTTAGAAGGGTACTTATTATTGAGACAAGTATGTTTTCTGTCTTTATTCTCTGTGCGTTAAGTGACTAAGAAAGCGTTATGGTTCTTACTGACTTTGTGTCCGCCACCAGAATTTGTACTTAACCCTGCTTTTGGCTTGTTCCTGAAATACATTCAATACATGTGAAATACATGTTCAACACAGTCAATACATGATGAATTATAGATCGAGTCGAGTTGTTAGTGCCAACGTGCTTACGTGCTTGTGTTAATTATCGGCGGCTTCGCCGATGTCGCGGGATTGGTTTTCTCTTCGTTATCGGACAGCTCTAGTTCAAGACTCGATGACTTCCCACGGCGCCCGTAGTACCTGTGAACAATGATAAATTGTTGAAAACAAAATACAGCAAAATCATATCACGATTTCTCATCGGCATGCTCAGATGATTTGTCACGTCTGCGGAAATCGGCGAGACTTTTTGTTTTACCTTGGCAATGCTGGTGTCTTGTTGTCATCGCTCCGTGATCGTTTGCAACTCGACTGGCTTCTCGAACGACTTCTAGATCTCGTCGGGGACTTCGATCTCGATCGTGACTTGGATCTTGACTTAGACGGCGAGTAACGTCTTTTTCGATAGCTATCTCTCGAGTGGCTCCTGTTACGCGATCTCGATCTTGATCTTGACTTTGATACGCTGCTCGAGGATACGCTTCTGGACCTCTTGGCGCGCGAACGTGATCTAGATCGGGAAACAGTGAACGACCGGGATCTGCTGATACTCCTGCAACGCGATCGCGATTTACTTCGCGTTCGAGATCGTCTCGACCAGCTTCTTGTTCTTGATCTAGTGAACTTTCGAGGTCTCGAGCGAGGTCTTCTCGATCTAATGAGACAAATGGAAAGTCAAATAGAGGGTAGAACTCTACAAGACACTTTAAAGATTAAAACTTCAAAAAGAAATTATTTCAATTCTGCGAAGGCTATCTGTCATCTTTATCTACAACTTACCTTATTCTAGATCCACTTCGTTTTCTATCGCGTGTCCTATACGATTTAGTCCTACTAACTGAGCGTGAACAACTTCTCGACCTAGACTTGGACAGTTTCCTACTGACTGTTCTCTCGCTGAAAGCAGGGCTCTCCGATCGCCGGCGCCTGAGGTACGAATAATTGACCTTCTTTGAGTACGACGATGTGACGTGCGAAGTACTGCCATGAGTTTCCTCCTCGCCGCCGAAACTTGTGATGTAAGTAATCTGTCCGGTATTTACAGGCGACGCGGAACGCGATCGTGACTTGGAAGAGGATCTTCTGTAGGGATTGTATTCGGGGCTCTCCCTCGCCGCGTAACTGCACAATGATTTGCATAAACAATACTAAGCAAAAGTCCACTCTAAAAAATAATTCGATGAACGAATTATTACCTAGGTGGACTCATCACGCGACCTATCATTTTCTTTTCTCTAAATGCTCGCCGCTCCCTACGCGACCGTCGACCCTGTTTAAAACAGATGCGTTAAAATACTCTCCGAGTAGAAATGATGCTGATTATACTGGATAGGATATATTTTTATTGAACTGCTTCGTATCGATATAACTGTTTACCGAATACATGGCTTTCTCCTCCTCTTGTTTCCGGGCTTGCCGCAAAGTTTCGGCTTCCTCAAAATCTTGCGTTAAAAAGCTAAAGTAATCAGCACCTAAGAGTCCATATTTTTGAGCTACCAAATTCATCTCATGCGCTTGAGATAGCTCTATTTGAGACACATCCACGCATATGTCTGAATAAAAGTAATAAATTATGTAAAAAGAGATCCTCTCTTCTTGTCACAATGTATTGAATTGTACATTGAGTAAACCAATAATACCTAAATCTATATCGCTATCTTCATCATCTCCCTTCTCTTCAGATATGATAGGGTCTACTGATTTTACTGGCTCAGGTATCGGTTCTTCTGTTTCATAATTGTACCCAATGGCAGCATTATTAGCAGACTTCTTTTTATCTTTTGCAGCATCCAACTTTGTGGATGAACCAAATTGCTCCTCCAAATATATCTGATGAAGAAACTTCTCTTCGGCCACTAGCAGTCAGGAAACATTGATCACAAATACGAAGAGTCATCGAGAGATTATACAGGAGATAAAATAGAGACAAGAAACATACCACCTAAAAATTCATTCTGAACAATAATACGATAACGTTCATAGTTGATATGTCTATCTTCACTTGTTAGAGCAATGTCAACATCAATTGTGTCGGGTGCTTCTGGTATCCAATCAAGGTGTGCTCGTACGTCAAAGCGATCTATAAGGTTATCCTCATTGCCTTGCCAAGGCATCCTGCGATGAAATTACAAGTCAAATCAATGAGTGTAATCAACATCATAACATCACTATTGTTGTATACTCACATATTTGCAGGACTATCACCCGCAGCAGCTATCGCTGGGTCCAAATGTATTTTACATGGTCTGCCATGTAGCTGGAGAAATTGCGTAGGATCTGATTTCTAAGTAGAGAATAGAACATAGATGATACAAAAAATGAAAGTACGAAACATGGCATAAAGAGAACAGACGTTATATTTGACAGTAAAATATCCGACGGAAGGGTCGTTCTACTACATTGAACCAAGATAGAAGGAAGAGAATGCGTATATTGTTTATCGCGTATGATCGGATTTACTTATTTATAATTAGCACAAGAGAATCCGTCGCGTAGTTTATATTCATGTTCTTACGATTTTCTCGTAGTAATCTCGTCTACGTTCTGCCCGACGGCGATAATCGACCAGCATTCCGCGAATTTTCTTCTCCTGCTTGCGTGCCTCGTGCCACATTCTGCCACCGGTCTTTTTCACCGAAAAACTCATTTTCTACTGCAAATTAGTTTCGTGCGGCTAACTCAACAAGAGTGCCATTCGTCCGGCTATATTCGCTAAAAAATTGAAGCACTAATAATTGACACGCTTTCTTCTCCCACGAGGCGGACATGTTCATTGGAAACGCTACATCAACGACCTCTTCAGCTTTTGTTTCGTACATACATTCGATACTTGAGAATGAGTGGTAAAATTGATTCGGCATTAAACCACACACTTGATAACCATGTAAGTGATTTGTGTCATAGAAATTTGAGTTCAATTTTACGAACCTTGATCGATGCTGAAACCGCATGCAACTGAAAGCTTAGATTCGTAATTGGAAAAACATTTATTGTACGAAGAACTGGCTTTATATGCCGCGAGTACGATTAATCGGATAGATCAGGCGCGGCGTAAATCGCTAGCGGAAGAAAAGGTAACAGCAAAAGGTGAAGATGCTTTTGTTTATTATTAACCTTATGTAATATCATTTCAAATTTTCAATTACATTATTATATATAATAATAATTATAATAATCATCATAATAATGTTATGACAATGTATACACGTTAGATACAAGTTCATTTTCCTTCATCCGGTATGGTTTTGTTAATTATTTTTTTTCATCTTAATAAATCAGTTTTTTTGTTTGTTATTCGTTCTTCCTCTTTCTCTCTCTCTCTCTCGCATTCTTTCTCTCCCTCTCTTTCACTCGCTTTCGCTCTCTCTCTCTCTCTCTCTCTTTCTCTCTCTCTCTCTCTCTCTCTCTCCGCATTCATTCCATATATTTTTTGTCCCGATTGGCGTATGCCATCGCCGAACGAGACATCAAGACATCATCACTCTCTCTCTATCATGCTTAATTCTCAAAGGACGCTCGCACGTCGCCTCTCAGGCGCATCAGTCATATTATAGTATATTTATTTCTGAACACAATGCTTTTACACATGACGTTAGGAAACTTAGGTTTACTTTACGTCCGCCGCGACATGTTCCAAAAAGATCCCGCGAATTGAAGTCACAGCGCGTCTCGCGCGCGCGTCTTCGAAGGGATTCGCGCTCGCGTTTCGCGCTGGATCTGAGATTTATTTCATCAGCTAAAATACGTCGTCGGAAATGCAAGCGCGCGCGCGCACGCGCGCATACATACACACACACACACACACACACACACACACACACACGAAGGAAAGATTCGTCATGGCTGTAATATAAGCGTCGATTCGATAATAATAAACGGGCGTGTGCGTGATTTGAAAATCACGGAGTGCGTTGAAACGATTAGTCGAGATAATGTTCGGAAAGCTATAGACGGTCGACTTAAAATTCAGTTTTCACGCGCGAACCAAACGGTCTCTTTCTCACTCACTCACTCACTCTCTCTCTCTCTCTCTCTCTCTCTCTCTCTCTCTCTCTCTCACTCTCTCTCTCTCACTCATTCTCTCTCACTGTCTCTCCAGAATGAGAAAGGAGGAAAAGGAAACAATGTGTACAGGAAAATGCAACGACAAATCATTTGGAACATGAATCACGGCCGGTTCTTACGCTATTAAATGTATACATCTCTGTTGTCTGCTAATTGGCTTAAATACTTTGTATTTTACGACAGCTGTTGAGTGGACAAATTCATTTGTCATACGAAGGTGGTTGGTTGCAGTGGTGATGGCGGTGAGGCTCTCGAACGAAATGAACGCGCGTATGTCGGGAGGGGGGGAAGCGAGGAAGATCCTACACGGAACACAAAAAGAAAAAGGAAAACGAGACAGAAAGTATAATCCAGAGAAGTTCGTCCTGCGTGTCGGATGCATGTTTTATTCCTTCCCTTGCCTCTCTTCCATAGGAGGCTACTACTGAACGTTACACTTGAAACGCATTTCGCCGTGTCCTCGCACGTAGCTGTATGTCCGACATCGCTATTATGTTCGTAATTCGCGCAGCATATGCCCTTTACAACGCTATTATCCTTGCCTCGCGCTCCGAAAAAGTTCTCTGTAAATTTTTCTTCCTCCTTTCGTGGCCTGAACGCCGCCGCGGGCGTTGTTGGCCGACGTGATGGAGGTTTGGGTTTGGCTAAGGGTCACGTCGTTGATAACCGATTATCAATCACACTTCTGCGCTCTCTCTCTCTCTCTCTATCAAACGACAATTAATCACTCTATCAAAATCAACAGTCATCAAAAAGAAGAACGATACTTCGATGCATTACCATTACGCAGCGCGCTGTACCCAAAAGTCCATCATTCGGTCGGATTGTGCATATTTTTAACTTCTTCCTCTTCTCTCTAAATTCCCTGCGACCTCTCAAGAGAGGAGTACCGGAGTATCGCTTTATGGTACGAACCGAACCCGATGAAGGCTATTTTACAACATACTGTCGCGCGCAATATTCATCACGAGCGAAGATGACGTGCGTGTGATTCGAGTTTTCGTTTATGATAAAAAATAGCTCTGTATATTAGTTCGAATGACGGTTTAGCGTGTGAGAATATTACATGAACACCAAGTTTAGGACTGGTGGGCACAGCGTGTTAACATCGTGTGAATTCGGAAGGGGGACTCGTGTGATGTCACACGTTGTCTACACTTATAGAGCGTACTGATTTTTGCCGTTCAACAAGATACACGGAGATACAGCAGAATTTGTCACAGAAAATCCTGCGCTTTCTCGCCGTTTAATCTTTCTTTCTCTCTTTCACTCTTTCTCGCTCTCGCCCTTTCTCTCTCTCTCTCTCTCTCTCTCTCTCTCTCCCTCTCACTCACTCTCTCCCTCTCTCTCTCTCTCTCGCTTTCCCACTCTTTCTACCTCTAAAAAATCATATCCTGTACAAACTTCACCTGCCGAAATTATGAAAGTCGTTGAGGTAATAAGATGCGACGTAATATCTCGTTACGTTTTGGATGAGATTTCCGGAGAGCTGGTTGTTCTCTGCTTCGATATTTTATTCATGTCACAGTGAATCTATCTATTTTCAAGCATTGCTTCCGAACTATCTAATCACAACACAGACTCATTACGACTCTTCGAATTTAACGTACCTTAAGCACCGATTGCCATAAATCTTGTAATGCGATATAAAAACATTTATGGTACAAGTGGTATCGTGGACTTCATATTTCCTATTTGCCCCGCAGAGGGACATTACATTTTCTTAGATACTGTGTTAGAAAATTTGTTTTCGCCCGGTAACTTAGTAATAAATTCGAGTATAACAAACCTCAACATCTCTGAGTTGCAATATAGAATGTCTCGTTTGTATCTCCTCCGTTCAAAACGTATCTGCAAATGCATCTCTGTGTTGCTCAGGTGTATAAAAATATACAAATCATTCGAAAGGCCGCACGAAGAAAATGATTCTTAGCAGATCGAATGGCTTGTGTGAAACACGTTAGACTTTTCTTCAGCTACTCGAAAGTATGTTATATTTCCCCATATATTTACAACTAATACAACAGGAATTGAAATCTAAATTTCACAGTGAGACTCTCGTTCTCTCTTTCTCCCAACTTTCTTTCTTTCTCTTTCACTCTGTCCCTTTCGCTCTCTCGTTCTCTCCCTCTCTCTCTCTCTCTCTCTCTCTCTCTCTCTCTCGCGCTCTCCCTCTCTTTCTTTCTTTCTTTCGTTACTTTTCCAAAAAATACATCGTAAGAATCCTTTTGGTCGTCTAATATCTTTTTTGGCCAAGCTCTTTTGACAACAGTCGCAGTCATGCAGACAAAATACGTTGCTTTACCGTCGCTATTACGCATAAAAATTTTCGTACAAAGAAGAATAAGAAGATCGCAATTAAAATGTTAAAGATGACGATTACATTTGGAATTATACATGCAGCTTCGTTTACCGTAAAGTCATCGGAGACCTTGAAAAGCGACAAAATTAATCTAGAACGTCCTAAAATAACTATATAGTAAATCACACGATACAGTCCGTCAACAAAATACCACCGTACAAATTCCGTATAGAATATAATAAACATCATAAATTATAAAATTATTATCTAAATCTTAGGTCCCCGCGGTGTGTCCTTTCCTTTCTTTTCTTTCTTTTCCTTTTTTTTTTTGTATGGAATTATAAAAGCCGCAAATATAAAATATACCTCGTTAAACGGACTTGGTATTTCCGCACTTTGCTATATCGTGATTACAGAAAAGCAACATGCATAATTCTTTAAGATCTTTAAGATTTCTCTTTCTTTACAGCGTATATTATTATTTAGTTTCTATTAAAAGTCATAACTTTTATTTATTTATTTTTTTCCTTTTTAACATCTGGATTCTGTAGGGCTTTATTATGGTTGCGTTTTAATGGTCTGCCGCCTTCAGGTACTATACTACACTTACAATTGGTAGCTTAATGACAAAACGTTCGTGGCTGTCGATAATAAGCAAAAGAAAAAAATTAAAGTTTCTACCTTTATTCGTCATCTAGTCACAATATATGTATGTATATAGATGTACGGTCGACATAAATAATCAAAAGGAATCGTACTTTAACCGAGATTAAAAAACATTTGGCCGAATAAATCTGTGCTTGCGTAAGTCTTCTGTATAACAAACGAAAGGGGAGCTATTATATTATTAGAGTTGGTGCGAATGGCATAAGCGCAGCGACCATCGGAGCACAAACGGCAAAAATCAATGACGATTGGCGTTGGAAACGTGTGTTGTATGCGAGTACGCGCGTATTGTTTATTATAAAGTATCTAGGTTTCTCGTATGATTATATCATTCTTGATCGATCTTACGTGTATGCTGCTTTTTTTAACGTTCTTATTACTGCTTTTTTCTTTATGTATAAATATGTATTGTTGTTAAGCCATGCAAACCTCGTTTGTTTAAAGTCCTTGTTCAACAACAAACTGACGTTTGCAATATCCTTTGTTTTCCATTAAAGTAAACAAAAGAGTCAAGTTTACAATGTCCGTGTGTGTATGTATGTATGTATGTATGTATGTATGTATGTATGTATGTATGTATGTATGTATGTATGTGTGTGTGTGGATGTATGTGTGTGTGTGGTGTTGGGTGTGTGTGTGTGTGTGTGTTCATCTTTTTCTTTTTTACCTCCTCTCATACTTAAAAGCTAAACCCTAAAGCTGCACTCTTATCGTTCACCTAAGTGTATTGTACAAATAACTAGCAGTCGACGCGAGAGAGACTGGTTTGCTCGCAAGTACTTGCTAAATCGTTTACATTCGTGACATCGTGTATAAAACTCTATTGGAGTACATGCTTACATTGGTAATTCTTACTTTTCTCCTGCATTATTTTTTTTTTTAATGCGGTAATAATAATAATAATAATAATTATCACTTTTTAGCTCTCTAGGCCACACAGTTTGGTTGCCGAAAGTTTTCTGCTCAGCTGCTTCTTTACGCTAAAACCGCAGTTCTGCAGAGTGAGTCTGTGGAATCGGGCAGGACCCGAGAGGCCAGCTGGGTTCATCCTCACTAGACCATTACTGTCTGTCCATGCTCGAAGCTTTTCGTTAATCTTCTTAACACGTATATCCACGTTCACAACGTATAGGGCCAGTCAGCTCGGTAAAAAATACGAAAATACAGCAAACGTAACGGAAACGAAAATTTCCCTCGCACTTTCGCCCTCCTCTCAACCCTCCGCGTTCTTCCTCCTCTTGCGTTCTTCTCCACACGTCGTTGGACTTGTCGTCGTTCGCACACGTAGTCGTTTAACGCTGCCGAGCTTTTGTTCTTTTAGAGCACGTCTTCGCTTCTGCCGTCTCTCGACGCACAGAAGAGGGAGAGATCCGGTGCTTCTCCTGTAGAGCTTGCGGTGGAATTTTGGGATTTTCCGGGTAATTTCCTTGTGTATTTTCCAGAATTGTTCGGCCAAACCAACGTATCCGAAAGATTGGTTGAATTCACTGCCAAAAAGTTGACGCGTCGTTGTCGCGCGTTACCGCGTGTCGTTTGACTCTGTGCTGAGGAAGCAGCGTCGGGGAACGACTCCGAGATGTTTCGCCTACCATCATCTCCTCTTCCATCCTTTCTTCACTCTCTCTCTCTCTCTCTCTCTCTCTCTCTCTCTCTCTCTCTCTCTCTCTCTCTCTCTCTCTCTCCCCCCCCCCTCTCTCTCTCTCTCTCTCTCCTCGTCTTCTCGTCGCTATCGCCACGATAAACGTTCGAAGCATGCCACGAGCTACATCCGCAATCGATTAATCGGCTGAGATTGTTCTTCTTCACGGTCCTGCGATCGCGACGAGCTGTATTGTCCATCGTCGGTTGCTCCTCTCTCCCTTCTCTCTCTCTCTCTCTCTCTCTCTCTCTCTCTCTCTCTCTCTCTCTCTCTCTCTCTCTCTCTCTCTCTCTCTCTCTCTCTCTCTCTCTCTCTCTCTCTCTCTCTCTCTCCATCTCAGTGGATAGCGACCGGGCTCTGTTGGACGCACACTCCAACCATCGGGCTATCCTCTCTCTCCGGATCTCGCTGGTTACCAGTCGACACTGTCGATGGCTGTCTGACCATCCCGTGCGTATCGGTCGTCGAGTAGCCGTAGTTGTAGAAGTTCTGCTGCTGAATCATCGGCGAGGTCATCATCGCAGGCAGATGGGGTATACCGGGAAGAATTAGGCTATTGTACGATCCGAGAGAGCTCTGTATCAGGGAGCTGTCCATAGACTGCATGGACATCGGGGCGGACGATGCGGGCACACCCCCGGTGGCTGACGAGGTCGACGGGTAGCCCGTTGTGATGGCACGCCGACTGCCCGAGTGACGGGGCGAGGACTCGCAGTCCATCGGTTGGTAGCCACCAGGTAGACTCGACGCTTGCATCTGCAGACTACTGCCGCCGCTGCTGCTGCCGCCGCTGCCCTGTCCCGACATGGTTACCAGTCCTGGGACATGGAAAAGAGAGGATAGAGTCAGCTTCGGCTCGGCCGAGTGTCCGCGGCGGATTTCAACACTAATGCCATAATCCATCCGCGAAAAAACCGCTAGCTCGAATTACAAATCGGATGTCACTATGGGAATATGAAAGAACAAATAAAATTTCAAACGTCTACAAGGGCATTGCATTTGCAGGCAATAATCTCTCCACCGTTACCATCTCCGTTTCACGCACATTCCTGATCAAACGACGACGAGAATGGGGCTGTGTGATAATTCACTCTTTGAACGACGGAGGTGAAGGTACTCGACATTGCAACTGTGAGTCTCTTCGTCGGCCCGCGCGCGCGAGATTTTACTGTTGCCGCTACGAATGTGAATCGGATGTACTTTACACGCTATTTTGTAATCGAAGTAATCGCGAATTCGTGTCGATCTCGGGCGACTCCTGCGACGACTCTACGTGCTTTACGTGTGCTGCGAGATGCATGAGTGAGTGTCTTTTACTTGAGCAATCACGTCGTAATATGCGTACATTACGAACGACATATTTTGGAAGATGTGACACTGCGATCTTTCTTAGTTTATCGTTTATCGTTGTATCATATCGTGTGGTCGACGGACTCTTCTTTTTTTCTAATGACATACGTAATTAATTGATGTGTCAAAATGTGTGCAGTTGGAGCGATACGTTGGGATAAACTTATGAAGAGAGATACATGATAAAATACATATATACTGATGGACAAGACTCATTTCACAGGACCGTTAAGATTTCATGTCCCATTTACAGCACTGGCACTTGTGAAGTGCACGACGCAAGCAGCTAAAGCATGCATAAAAAAAAGAAACGAGAAGACGATGAAGTGACTTTTCTACAGAATAAAAATTCACTTAACACAGATGCAACATATATATATATATTTTTATATATATATATATATATATATATATATACTTTCAGTTGGAATATGTTTTACCATATCACGCGAATAATCGTTTCCGAACGGACATTCACGTTTCATTCAGCGCTCGGTCATTTTATTTCTTTTTTTGACCGTGAACAAAAACAAAAGCGACAAAAAATGAAAACATATTCCAGCGGTAACATGATGCTATTTCATTGTCTTTGCGTTCTAAGATAGAGTCATCGAGAAAGGACAGCCTCATGTATAATACATATACATATACGTACATATATATATATATATATCCATATATATATATATACATATATATATATACACACATATAATAGTAATAATAATGAACAATTGGCCTCACAGCAGACATCATGTAAGTAAGGATGATATATCGTGTTACTCAAATGTTTGGTGGCACGGGCTAGCAATGTAAAATCCGTGTCCCAAGAGAAAAAAGAATAAGATCAGGGAAATTGTCTTCAAGCAAGCAAGGCTTCGCGCAATACATCCGAGGCCAGGATATGATTATCAGGGACATCGTTAGTCTTTTAGCATGTGTAGGATTGTTTGTTAGACAGAACTTACTTATGTTAGTAAGTAAGATTAGGGTTGGGGGGCCTAGGACAGGTCGTCGCCGCCCCGCGGATACGACAGTCATCGAGCCACGTATTGTCCCCCCATCATATCTACGGGCAACAACAACAAGTATCGTTTAGTTTGCGCAGAAAATAAAAAGATACCGTCGAAAAGAGGGATCATGATCGGTCGTAGAATCAAGCGTACGTGTCGCAACAGAACTAACGTTTAACAATGCAGTGCAAGTATGATCGACTAATGCTGTACCGCGTAATTACTCAATTGTATGATGTAGCTTTTGGAAAAAATGAAGGGAAAGAAATATATATATATATATGTGTGTAAAGAAAAAAACGGGACGAAACGCAATGAGGTTAAAAAAATCCGCTTAAAAAAAAGTGAGTGAGAGAGAGAGAGAGAGAGAGAGAGAGAGAGAGAATTTCTTATTTTCTGCACAAATCAAAACCTTCCTAAACTCACAACACAACAGAATTTTCCTCCTTATGTGTTTTCTTTTTCGTCTATATCTACCTTGTATCCGATTACTCAAAGTTGCTCATAACAGCTCAGATATCATTAGCCACCGAAATTTCATTAAACTCATCAGAGCACACGAAGGACAATAGATCTTCGTTTGACCAATTCTCCGGATGATAGTACGCGATTAATCTAATGCGGCCTGAACAGAGCACGTGACATTGCAGAGTGTGTTAACCTGCCTCTCACTGTTATTATACATTTATACAGCACTATCTATGTATAAATGAGCGGTGTGAAAGTAGTGAATTCTCTTTCTACAGCGGTACCTATTTCAGCTGAAAAGATGAACTCACAAGAGACTATATATATATATATATATATATATACACATATATATACATATATATATAGATTAGATGTAATCGTCAGGTGATGATGATGTAATATAATCAAATATACGATATTAATAATGATGAGTGATGAATGAGATCAAGCGACATAGAGCCATACTTTCGTAAGATCATGTCTCTCGCTGCGATTAAATCGTTTGAAGAGTACATTTATCGTGACATAATGCAAAACCTGACACGTTTTCAACCTTCAACACTTCGGTAGAAGTTACTCGTTGCTCGAATCAAGAGACAATCGTGAGAGTCGCGTGTGCGCGCGCGCGTGCACACACACACACACACACACACACACACGCACACGCAAATGCACACGCACACGGTGTGTCGCGAATAACGAACGAGACTGCTCGTTTAAATCGTTGAAAACCTGCCAGTTTCGAAGGTACTCAGATGTGAAGCACATAAATGCGTATCGTACTTCTCTCCTCTATATATTATACAGTGTTTCACAGCCGAAGTCAGTTGGCGACCGGTGACAGTTGACGTCTTACCATGATCCTGGCTCATCGACACCACTGCCGGACTCGTGCTCGCACTATTAGCAGCAGCGATATTCGTGTTGGTCCCCTCATCGGCTGTTCTTTTGAAGAAGTTGTGCTGAAGCGCATAATACGGCGTCACTCTCGTCTTCGGGTCAAAGTCCAACATCCGTATTATTAGGTCTTTAAACTTGAGATAATCGGAAATCGAATGACCCGGTTCCCCTATCCTCCTTCCGCCGGGGCCGCCGCTTTCGACACCTAGAATATCGTGCAAGCGCCTCGTGCCGGGAGGTTTGTATTTTTTACCGTCCTTGGACTTTTTCAGCACGTACGAGCCATCCGTGGGGACTTTGTCAAAGTACTTCCGCGCCTTGTGCGCTTGGTCCAGTATATGTTTCGGCGGCATTCCTAGTACTTCTACGATTTTGTTCATTTGATCGACCTGCAGGGCAAGATAGAAAACGATTACGTCACGTCGAGCATATCGAATATATACACACACAAGCACACACACGCGTACACATACTGTACACATATACAGTAGACTTTCAAATGAATCATTCGCCGTAGCGAGCGAGCGAGCAAACGCGTGCCTACGTCTTGAGCACAGCCGATAACGGTAGCGTCTCGTGCTATTAATGATTATCGAGAGCTACGCAGACTCGGCGGGCGAATTTAAAAAAGTACTCAATAAAGAACAGCCGAGCGCTGGCCTTGCTTACCTCGTTGGCCCCACTAAACAGAGGTTCTCCCGTGTGCATTTCTACTAAAATACATCCCAGACTCCACATGTCTATCGCGAGGTCGTAAGGTATTCCTAATAGGACTTCCGGAGATCTGTAGAACCTGGACTGAATATACTGGTATATCTGCAAGTAGCCAAGAAGAAAAAGAGACGGCGGGTGAAGGGTGGTGGCTGGGGCGGCTGGGGGCGATCGTTTACGAGCCGGCCGATATCTTCCGGGATACCTACTCTTTGTCCAAGTTGACACGAACTACCGAAGTCGACTATCTTTATCGCACTTCGTTTGGGATTGCACAAAAGGATGTTTTCGGGTTTCAGATCACAGTGAATGATGTTCAATTCCGGCGTAGACAGGAACAAGAGGGCAGTACACAGTTGCTGTGCAAACTTTCTCGTCAAGTTCAATGACACTCCTCGGAAATTTGTATTTCTAAGTAGGTCATATAGATTATACGATAGCAGCTCGAATACCAGACATAAGTGATTCCGCCACATAAAATGCCTCTTCAGTTTAACTGCAATCAGAAGAAAAGGAATCGCGTTAGCCGTCACACGCTCTCGCGAGAGTCATCCCGCCGCGTACGTTGCGACGCACACACACACACACACACACATATTTTCCGTTACCTATATAATACTTGTTGTCGGTATCCGCTCTGTTCATCATTTCCAATAGCCTAACTTCGATTTGCGCTTGATTTAGAAAAGGCTTCTTGTTCTTGATGATTTTTATTGCCACTTGCGTTTGCTCCTCGTGGTCGAACGCTTTCACTACTTGGCCGAAACTGCCTTTACCTGCAAGCGGAGGACGAATGAGTACGCCGTGAGAAACGGGCGGGCCGAATTGTCAGGATCACTCGGGGCGAGGTGTAACGTCAGAGTGTCCTTTCGATAAAAAGTCGCCAATACTAAGTCGTGGGATCGTTGAAATTATCGAAAGCTACCGCGCGCGCGATACTAATCCGTGAAATTTTGTCAATGTTTGCGCGGCCAACTCGCTGCTTGCGTGTCTCACCTATTAATGAATCGATCTCATATCGATCGAGGAACTTTTCCCCATTCTTGATGATATAATCGTGATTATCGTCATCCCAGCCGTCGTTATAGAGTTTCCTCTCCTTTTTATGCGAACCATCCTCCCCTTGCATCTGCTGAGCTCTCCGTTTCTTCTTCGCATAATAAACCTGAAGCAAACAAAATTGACACAACTGTGAGCGAGTTGACTGATATGTGTGCACGAAGTATCGCGAGATCTCTCTTGAAATTCCGATACTAACGCTCAATTACGAAGACAATTTTGCTAAGTTTCGACCGATTTCAACGCGCGCACTCACACACATACGAGAGTTGTGCGTTTCGTGCACATCGTGATTGTCGAATCACCATCATCGCGCGACGCGGCGGCATCTCTCTGCCTACAGATGTTGTTCTTTTCGCCTCATCGTTCCCGACGATGCGTCGCCTTGCTTTATTGGAAACCTGTGATATTTGCCAGCTATTAACACGCAGCTCCGGTCGCCGAATCGCGACTATTAACGCGCGATCGACGAGTTCGGCCAAGGCGGGATAACTTTGCGTCTCCTGCTAAGGATCCCTCGTACTTTTCGAATCCGTATTCAATCGCCGGGCCTCGCAGGCTCGCTCGCCTCGAGTAACATAACGCCTCGAACTTACATAACGAGCAACGCTCCATTCGCGTAGAGCCACACAGCAGAGGTCTATGACGTTTCGCGCGAGATGAGCAGAGAGGAGAGAGAGAGAGAGAGAGAGAGAGAGAGAGAGAGAGGAGAGAGAGAGAGAGAGAGAGAGAGAGAGAGAGAGGGAGAGAGAGAGAGAGCGAGAGAAAAAATAATGATCGATCCGTGTGTGTACTTGTCGCATAATATGCGTGATTTCGTTGCGCTCGTCCGAGAGACGCGCGCGCGCGATTGTCCGTACGAAAAAGCATCGTATAATTCGTCGTAAATATCCCGTCTACGAGGCGCGGAAGGTAGGTGGAAGGACGGCGCGCGCGACGAGAGGGTGGAAGGAGCGACGACGGCAGAAGGGTGGACGGGCGGGCGGGCGGGCGGAGGGGGGAGGGGAGCGAAAGGGAAAAGGGCGCAGAATCCGATCTGCCGCCTCGTCCGGGAATCGATACGCCCGCGACCACGTGAAAACCACGCCGCCGTTTGTAACGAGAGCTCCGTCTCGCGCTCGTCCGCACGTATACGTGCTCCGCACGAAGTACGAAAACCGGCGACGCGCGCGCCGGCCGCTGGGATTTTCGCCGACGCTCGGTCGCGTCGTCGGCCGTGCGAAATTTTTCCAGAGGCCGAGGAAAGGGAAAGGGGCGGCAAAACAGCAGCAGCCGCAGCGGTAACAACGACGACGACGACGACAGCGGCAGCGGCAGAGGCAGCGACGGCGACGGCGGCGGCGGCGGCGGCGGCGGCGGTGGAGGAGAGGGTGGCGGGAGGAGAAGCCGCGGATCGGGCAGGACGCGGTGGTTGTTCGGTTGGCACGCCTCCACCGGGTCATCGACACGGCGATGGTCAGCGCTGTATCGGCGTCTAGTTACTCTATTTCGGCATCGATTGTACGTCGAAGGAGCACGAGGAGTGTACCCGGCCGCGCGCGCGGCCGCGGCTAATGAACTCCCAACTCTTTCGCGGTGCCGCCGCCGCCGTCGCCGTCGCCGCCGTCACCGTCACCGTCGGAGGCCGTCGCGGCCCCGGAAGCGAATCCGCCGTGCCTCTGCACCGGGCGCTTATTTTTGACTTGGGCTCGCCGTCGGCTCGATTTACAAAAAGGCAGGAGCGCCGAGCGGATAAATATCCGCGTTGCGCTACGAATCCGGCGTACAGCGAGAGGAGAGAGAGAGAGAGAGAGAGAGAGAGAAAGGGGGAAGGAGAGGGGGGCGTGTGCGAATAGTTTAATCTCGAGGTTCGCTCGCGCTGCCGAAAGAGTGCGAGTCGCGTTTCTTCGTCTCTCTAATTTCGCAGCGGTCCTCCTCGGACGGGGATAAGATCGGAACCCCCGCGCGAGAGGATCGCGCGCACAAAGGCACCCTCCGTCTCTCAGCTGGGTACATGGAGACGCAGGTAGGCAGGCAGGCAGGCAGGCAGGTAAGCAGGCAGGCAGGCAGGTGGGAGGGCAGGCGGGCGGGGATGGTTCTCGCGCGAGCGAAACTTTTCGTATGCTTATAAAAGCAGTCGTGAAACGCGGTTAAAACTTCACGGCTAGTCACAGGCGCGATTCTTCTAACACGAGATATAGAACGCACCGGCGTGACCTTATTTCGCGCGCGGCGTCGTATATGGGTTAGTCGGAAATTTAATTCGCGCGCGTGACGCGCCAACTTCTATCGGCAGCCCGGCCGCGCCGCGCTCCGCGCGATTCCGGACGCGAAGTTTTTCGGTGCACCGCCGTGTTGGGAAATGCCGCTGCGACCACCGCGGACGGGGGGATTTATTGCCCGCGATAATACGAAAATCACGCGCAAGCGGCGGCCCGCCGCTTTTTCGCGTTATGTATTCGCGGGAGCGCGCGCGTCTGTGTATTAATTTATTTCTTGACCGCTTCTCTCCCCACGAGAGGCCGAAGCGGAAGAAAGAAAAGGCCCGGGGAGGAGGAGAGAAGAGAGAGAGAGAGGCGAGAAATCTCCTTAAGAGGGAGGCTCTCTCGTCCAAAGCACACCGGTCGGTCCCTATTCGCTCTCGCCGCGATCCGGACCGAATACGCGAACACACACGGATCCTCCTATGTTCTCTTTCTTTCCTCGGCACATCGCGTCCGCGCCTACAATACTAGGCATACGGACTCCGAATTCGCTCACGTGGGTGCCTGCGCGTGAAAACACGCCGACCGCGGCCCAAGCATCGTTCGATTCGTTTCGGGCACTCGCGTGGGCGAGGAGAGGAAACCGGTATGGGCGACGCGAATTCATCGTAGGGTCCGCGATTTCATTGTCGTTCTCTCTCTCTCTCTCTCTCTCTCTCTCTTTCTCTCTCACCCTCGCCGTTACGAGCAACATCGCCGGAGCGGCTGGTCGTCACCGGGTGGTGGCCACCCCCGCCAGCTGAAACTCCTGTTTGCTCGCTCCCCCTCTTTCTTCACGCTCTTCATCCAACTCGACTATGGTACGCCATAGTCGACGATCGTAACAGCATAGCGACACCGAAAGAGAGAGAGAGAGAGAGAGAGAAAGAGAAAGAGAGAGAGAGAGAGAGAGAGAGAGAGAGAGAGAGAGAGAGAGAGAGAGAGAGAGAGCGAGAGAGGCGAATGCTTACAGGCTGCTGAAAAGCCACCTATATAAGCCTTGATATCGCGCTAAGGATTCAGAAACGAGAGGAAAAGTTCCCGTAAACACGAGTCCGGAAGGGATTTCTTTTTTAGCTATAAGCTGTCTCTCTTTCTCCCTCTCTCACGTGTTCTTCTTTAGTTCTCTCTCTTTCTCCCACTCCCTCTCCAGCGTCAACCTTCTCCGCACACGACCGCCTTCTCTCTCGTTTCTGTTGCTATGCGCGAATGCATGAGACCGGCCCCATATGATGCGCGTTCGCCACTAGTCTCGCCAAAAGCAGCCCAGGACCACTATGAGTAGCGAGCAAGACAGAGAGAGAGAGAGAGAGAGAGAGAGAGAGAGAGAGAGAGAGAGAGAAAGAGAGAGAGGAAGAAGAGGACGAGGAGAGCTAGAGCGACGCTAAAAGCGCGACCGGAAAGGAACTTGATGAAGCGTGCGAAGGAGAGACAAAGAGAGTAAAAAAAGACATACACAGAGAGAGAGAGAGAGAGAGGGGGGGGATAAACGAAGAAAAAAATAACGAAGATGTTCGAGCGAGAAGGAAAAAAGACAGAAGGACAAGCACGCTTACACAGGCTGTTCCGCCACCGACGCGTAATAGCGAATTCCTCGGCTAATTTGGAGCCAATAATATTTCCCGAAGGAAAACGCCGAAACGTCAGCTCTCTCTCTCTCTCTCTCTCTCTCTGTCTCTCGTCTGAGCGATCGAAAATCAACAGCGTTCCGTCGCGATCGATCTCCAAGCATGCGCGCTAGACGACAGAACCGCGTTCTGCGGCTGAAAAATTCGCTCGAGTAGACTTTGACAAAGTTTTCATCAGGATCTCAGGATCTCAGGCGGTCATTATCATACAACGACGAGGAGAAGACGCGCGAACAGGCCGACCTTGGGAACCCCTTGAAATTCTCATTGGGGAAACGTCGATCCCGAATTGATCAAAGGATCCATCAGACGCGCTGATGTGGTGACGCGGCGGGGTTACCCTGAATACGCGGAGCTCGCAGGAGTCCTTTCCTGTGGGAAGAAACGTCAGCGCGAGTGCGGTAAGATTGCGGTCCTCACGAGCACGTCATTCTCAAGCGACGAGCTTGACTTGCCGAAGCTGTCGAGCGGATTAGGCCAAGGGTAGTAGCGCCGTAAGGGTTAAGGGCGAAAGATAGATAGAGAGAGAGAGAGAGAGAGAGAGAGAGGGAGGAGAGGGAAGAGGAAAGAGAGGATCGTACGATCGTCCTTACAGTCGCTTCCGGAAGGCAGTAGTGGCGTCGTTATTGCTTCTCCCGACCGCGATTCCTAGACGAAGCTACCGGCTCTCGCTTCGAGAACCCGTCCCGACCGCCTGTTACAGCGCATTTCGCGTGTTTGTATTGAGAACGAATCTCATTAAGTGGACTTTCGCGGCGAGGGCTCTCTCGTCCGCCTCCTCCCCTTCTCTCTCTCTCTCTCTCTCTCTCTCTCTCTCTCTCTCTCTCTCTCTCTCTCTCTCTCTCTGTTCCTCTCGAAGCGTCCCTCGAACAATTAAGCGTCTTAAGAAACACGAAGGCGAATCGAATTATCTCGCGAAGGTGTTCCACCTCCGGTCAGGTTAATTGCGATGTGTATTAACGGCGCGAGTAACTCCGCACACTTTTGTTGGCCGAGCGTGATTCATCGAGAATGTCGCGGCGCAGGAATCAAGTCCGCATTCGTAGCGCGCGGATACTCGTTACGCCGGTATCTCGTATCGGGCATCGACGTTGCTCCTGTTACCGAATCACGCGTTAACGAGTAACGAAATAACGAAACGAGCCGGCACGCGCGCGCGCGCGTCCTAATCCTTCTCCGAAGGAGACGGGTCTGCCTGCAGCGCGGCGCTTTGCGAACGAACTTCCGCTTTGTGTGCGACTTTGCGACTTGCTCGCGAAAGGGGGGGTCTCTCTCTCTCTCTCTCTCTCTCTCTTTATCTCTCTCTCTCTCTCTCTCTCTCTCTCTCTCTCTCTCTCTCTCTCGGCGCGTTATTTAAGTAACGAGGAATGCCACGTCACCGGACGACTCTGCGAAGCCGTTATGAATGTCCGCCTCGGCGAAACGAACGCCGCGTACAGGACTCGGGGAGTGCAAGGAGATACAAGTACGAGGGACAAGGAGCAACGAAGCGAGGAAAGGAGAGAGAAAGAGAAAGGGAGAGACAGAGCGAGAGCGAGAGAGAGGGAGCGCGCGCGTGTGTGTGGTGTGTGTGTGTGTGTGTGTGTGTGTGTGGCAGAGAGGGGAGAGGAAGAAAGAAAAAGATAAGGAGGAGAGAACTGGAAAGGACGGTTAGGTAGATAGATAAGAATGAGACAGGCTCGAGCCGAGGTATCCGGGCGCCCTTGTACCTCGACGATGACACACGTTGAAAGAAATGATCTCAGAAGCAGAAGACACTGTTCGACATCTGACATCGATATAAGCACTCGACCGGTGATCATCGTATAACGATCACCTAATCGATGCCTTGCGTAAAGAGTTAACGGGACAGCATCCGGTGCAACCTCGTGCGGCCATGATCCGATCCTGGAGTAAAAGAAAAGAGAAAGCAGAGAAGAGGAGGAGGAGGAGGAGGAGGAGGAGGAGGAGGAGGAGGAGGAGGAGGAGGAGGAGGAGGAGGAGGAAGAGGCGAACGAGAGAGCGACAAGGGAGCAGAGAATGGCTATGTGAGCGAGGTAGATAGAAGAGGCATGATCAAGACTACCAGCCTACCGAGTCATGAATGAAATGACAGACAAAACGAGCGAGAGAGCCAACGTTGGGTGGCGGCGACAGCGGGGCGGCGGCAGCCGTCCCGCGACCTTCCGGAACGACTACGTGCCACTTCTTCCTCCTCTTGTGCCTCGCGGACAGAGACGCTTGCGAGACGACGTGTCACCAGAGTCACGCGTCAAATTTTCCATCGCGCCGCCGACCGGTCTCTCTCATGGTTCCGCGCGTTGAATAAGCAAAGCCGGCCGCGAGCGCTGAAAACTGTCATTTAGCCTCGTGATCCCGAAATCTCGCGAAGCAAAGCAACGCGAATTCGCCAGCGCCATAGTCGCGCTGGGGGGATGATGCTCTCCGGGAGAATCGATCGTTTCGAAAGGGAATTTACTCCCAAATCTCTCATTTTCTCAGAAGCGTCAAAGAACACTCGTGTCAGCCTCCGATCTCTCAGTCTCTGTCTCGCAGACGCCTCGTTTTATCATCGTCCCTGCGCCACCAACAGGTCGGAGTGTTCTCCCCTTCCCGTTGAAATAAAATCCTTTTTAAGACTGCTGATTTATTCGCCGGTCGAGGTCGTTTTTCGAGCGAGCACGGGATCCGGCCTCGTAAGGCGCGGGGCGCCGGCGAGTGCCAGTTCGGACCTGAGGCCGTTTCTGAGTCACTGAGCCCGAGCAATGGTCAACGGAAAGTTTCGGCACGGCCAGACGACAGAGCCGATAGAGGAGGACGACCAAAACGGCCAAGGAGAGCGAGAGAGCCAGACAGAGAGAGAGAGAGAGAGAGAGAGAGAGAGAGAGAGAGAGAGAGAGAGAGAGAGAGAGAGAGAGAGCCCGTGTGCCGCGCCGTGACGAGCGCGAGAGACAAGTCAGCGTCGCGTCGCGACTGTGCCGCGCCGTGCCGTGCCGTGCCGCGCCGCGTCATGCCGCACTCTGTGTGCCGCGCTTAATCCGCTCGAGAGCGAAATTACTGTCGGACGAGATCGGGACAATGGCTTAGGAGTTGTAGGTAATTCTGCGGTAATTATCGTTCGCGAGCGAGCGGGCGAACGTCTCTCTCCCTCTCTACCTCTCTCTCTCTCTCTCTCTCTCTCTCTCTCTCCCTCTCTCTCCCCCTCCCCCCTTTCTGTCTGTCTTTCGTCGGCCGGGACGGATTTTGAAAATCTGAGCGCAAGTCGGGAGGGAGAGACGGTAGGGGGAGGGTTTTAATTTATCATAGCGGTCGAGCGGCGTGATAAATTAAAGCCTTCTCTCTCTCTCCCCTGTTCTCTTCGCTGCGCGCTTCTCTCTTTTCTTCTCCTCTCCTCTCTTCTCCTCTCCCCCCCCTTTCCCTCTCGCCTCGTGCCTCCTTCGCGGCCTCCGCCGCGGTTGCCGGCTATGATTTATTCCGCGAGCGACGCGCCAGTGACCGCGGCGCATCCTCGAAAAATAAACTCGACCGTGTCGCCTCTAATTAGCGGCGCGAGTAGATTTGCACGCGTATCTCGCGGCATAGAGAAGGCTCGCCCGACGAGAGAAAATCTCGAACGGGCCCCGCTGCAGCTATCGTTCCCACGATACTCGCGCGAGAGGACTTCGGGACGACTATCCTCCCTTCGGCCGGTCCACACTCTGCCGGGGCAGGAGCTTCTTCGCGCTCTCTACCTGCATCGCCCGCTGCGTCAGCAGAACGGGAGCAATCGGCGAACGAGACATTACATTTCAGAGTGCCGCGCAGGAGGAGTCCAGGTAGGATGGCAGGCGGTTTCTCTTCGGCGAATTCGGCCGTGTGCAGAAATCCTCGGCAGGTGGACGTTTCGGCGCGAGTAGACGACTAGCGCGAGTAGATCGAAGTCTCAAGGACGACGACCGAGCGACCCCGCCCGGAAGGGGGACCACGCGGCCCGAAGGGGGGGGGCCCTGTCGTTATCCCTTTGTGCCGCGGACGACGAAGCCGACGCGCGAATTCGACGCTGAGTTTCGGCGAGATCTCGACTCGGTTAAAATCAGGGCGAACTTTCACGGATGGCGAGCGACAGAAAACGAGGGGGCCCCTCGACGACGTTGACGACGACGTTGAGGAGGAGGAGGAGGAAGCGGCTCCCCTTCCGACGACGCGCTCTCGCCGCGCGTGTCTTCGCCCGGGGAGAACGCGTAAATCGTAACGCTTAGTTGCACATCAAGCTCATCGGTGGACATTAGAGAGACTTTATTCTAACCTACTTACGTCGAATTTCACGTGCGCGCGTCTTCGCGCCGTGAAAACGCCTGCTCGCGCGTTTCACTTTGAATAGCGACTGTGATATCGTCCGGAGGCGTCGTCCCGCTTTTCCGGGATCTATCCTTGCTTCGACGAGAACGAGTTTCGAAATTCGAGGAGTTTGATCGCCAACGGAATGCCGTTCGCCCATTCTCACGGGATCGGCGAGAGAACATTCGCGGGTTCCGCTTTCGAAAATATCGTATCGCCGAGTACCGTCGCGTTAGATGCGTGAAAAACAGGCTCTTCATCTACGGATGTGGCTCGCACGCTCTCCGCGAAAGGAGCTCGCAGGAGCGTACTGAAATAACAAAGTGAACGAATCGTGGCGTGAAATCGAGTGCGTATTGACATTCAGACGCGATTGTTGCTGGAGATTTACGCGGCGCGCAGCAAAATACGCTTAAGGGGGGAATTGCACGCGGAGCAGGCCGTTTTCAAGACTATTTCTCCGAATTTTCTTAACGAAAACGGTAGGATCAATGGACTTGAAGTTTTCAGTGTACTCATTCATATGTTCAAGGTATAAAATAAATTTACTATCTCTATGGAAAGAGTACACATAAAACTTTAAACGCGTTTATCTGGAAACATCATTTTCTTAAACTGTCGACACGATTACGCAAGAACTACTGAACCGAACAACTTGAAATTTTTACACAATATAACAGTAAACATGTAGTTTTCGCCCCTATCTCGGACACAGTTATATTATATTTTATTCATTTTTTTACACATGATTACAAGTTGAAAAAAAGTTTCAGTTTCGATACCGTTTTCTTTATGCAGTCATTATTTTTCCAAACTTGGTTTTACTGCCTTCATTTTGATACGGACTATAATGGCGACCGTATATTTAAAAAATCTCACATTTTGCTTTCATAGTGAGAAGCCCGGAATTATGTCGACAACATAGAGCTCGCAAACGAATGACAGTATTTCTATCTATAATTAGAAATTTGATCGGTTCTTGTGACTCGATTGATTTTACCGTTTCTGTTAAAAAAACTCATAAATATAACCATAAAAACGGCCTTCCATATGTAATTTCCCCCTTAAAGCGTGAATTAAATTGAGTAGGGCATCGGATTGTTCTTAAATGAGCGATCACTCGCGATCGTGACTGCCGCGGAGAGATTGCAAAAGAATTTTCGGTTCTCTTCTGACTCTATTTAAGATCGCATTGTGTCGCCCGACTCGGTTGGTCCTATCTGAAGCTCTCAGTCACACCTCCCAAGACACGAGAGAGCGCACAATTTTGGCAGAAACATTTTGCGTCAACATTTGTCAGGAGATTAAAGAATAAAGTGGGAGAGTCTCTCTCTCTTTCTCTCTTTCTCTCTCTCTCTCTCTCTCTCTCTCTCTCTCTCTCTCTCTCTCTCTCTCGTATGACAACGTATAACGTCGCGTAATGAGGCCGGAATCATGATTGTTAGCAAACGATATTTCAGCCGAGTAACCGGACGTAATCGGCGCGATTAAAAGAGGATAAGTTTGCAAAGAGAATCCTTGCGCAGAGGGATACCCTCCTCTCCTCTCTCTTTCTCGCTCGATGTTGCATCGTCCCGGCTAATTTTTGCCTTCCATTTCCGCTTCTGGCGTAGAAACGCCTTCCGTGCCCTTCCTCCGACGAGGTGTGTTCCGTGCATCGCATAATGCAACGACGCGCGCGAGAGGGTTGGCAGAAGTCGTGTCTTTAAGGTGCTTTCTCAACTTCTACGAAGTCCTTGATGGTGTTTCAGCCTGTTTTGGCCGGGCGCGCGCGCACGCCATAATGCGAAAAAAATATTCAAGGACTCCGGGGGCCTCCGGTCGGGCCGAAAGAAGGATGCAAAAGTTGAGCCGAGACCGCACCAGATTAGAGGCCTCCGCGGAGTCTCCTCCCTTTCTCTTTCTTCTCTCTCGTGCGAATTAACGACCGCGCGTGTTTCTTCTCTCCAGCCTCTTAACACCGCCGTGACTAGCCATTTTTGCGCCCAGGACGAAACTATCCGGCGCCGCGTTTCCTCGTTCGGCCGATCGTTTTCCGGCGGCGGAAAACGTTGGCAACGAAAAAGGTCCCGTCGATTTCGAGCGATGAAGATCCCTCGGTAGTGACCCTCGCATAAATCTCACGCTCCCGCGCCTTCGGCCCCCCTTCCCCCTCTCCCCACCCCCCTCTCTCTCTCTCTCTCCCTGCCGATGTGCACGAGCCTTTATATACGTACACACGGGACGAGCGGATGGCATCTGGGTCGTCTTTAATTATTCGCGAAGCTATTCTGACTTGTGACGAGCGCCTCGAGCGATGGGATTCGATTCCTCGTTGCCTTCCCCAACTTAACGCGCGACCTACGTGTGCCCCCCCCCTCCCTCAGTCTCGTAAAATCGCCACGTATCATTCGCGATCAGGCGGGTTCCGCGAATCGCGCGACGCAAGGTAAACGCACTAATGACCGGTCATTAGGGCATGTACCTCTCTCTCGCTCCGGCGTACTAATCAATTTTTTCCCTTCAGAAAAGCAAGACTGGATTCCCGTTATCTCTCTCTCTCTCTCTCTCTCTCTCTCTCTCTCTCTCTCTCTCTCCCCCTTCTTGTCACAAGTTGTGCGTTTCCCCGGAATCTCCGGCTTCGCGAGATGTACGAATCGCTCTCGTCACGAGCGTTCCTTTTTCCCTCACAACGAGCGTCGACATGTTCGACGTCATCGCGCGACGAGGAAGGAAAAAGCGTTTCGCGAGCGAGCGAGCGAGCGGCTGAAAAAAAGAGACCCGCGGTGGTTGCACTTTCGATCTCCGACCCGCGGGTCAGGTTGCAACCAATTTAATTTCAAATTTAAACGCCGTTTGAATTTAAATTTAACCGGCACGCCGCGCGCGCGCGCTGTCCGCGCTTCCACATTGTGTTCCCGGCGAGCGAAATCCGAAATGGCGCGCGGCTATAATTCAGACTCGATCCCCCTGCACCGGGCCGGAAGTCGCAAATTTACGCTACGATCTTTCCTCGTTGGTATCGATATCGAGCGGCCGATATCCTGAGAAACGACGACGTCGCCAGCGCCTCCTCCTTGTTATACACACACGCGCACAATTATACACGCGGACGATATTTCGGAAATTGGTCCTACGTCACTCTGTCCGGATACATTTTACGACGCACACACGCGGTGAAAAGTACCAACAAACATGCCGCGCAACGTGTATAAGCGCACGCGCCAGCGAAAAATTGTAATTACAAGGCAATTAAGACTGTACAATCGCCGAGAGCGTGATTCGCTTTAACGACAATGGTGCGCGCCAGAATTAGCGGGCGATCGATAACAAGGTTGAAACATCATTTTGCGGAAAGTGGCTCGCGGCGCGAAATCGACGCGCGAAATTCTACCGCGATACCACGGCGGGACGGTATTACAAATTCTCCGCGGAAAGTATGAACTTTTAGGGAGTGGCGGCCGTGCCCTTCGGTGAAAGATATCGGCTGATTCTGAAGGCTGCCGGCGGAGAAGGATAGAGATAGAGAGACGGAGAGACGGAGCGAGGGGGAGAGAGTGAGTGAGTGAGTGAGTGAGTGAGTGAGTGAGCGAGTGAGTGAGTGAATGAGAGAGAGAGAGAGAGAGAGAGAGAGAGAGAGAGAGAGAGAGAGAGAGAGAGAGAGAGAATGAGAGAGCTTTCAGACTATTTTCCCCGCCGCGTCTTGCAACGTTCTTGCTTCTTTTTCGCGTCTGTCTCAGCAGCGAGCTCGCGCCCCGCGCGCCGTCTCGCTTCGATCTTGCAAACTCGCGAAACAAAGTGCCGGCTCGACTGCACACAGCACGAACAGACAGTTTTTCTCTCGTATATATGCTAAATATTTCGCGCGGTCTTCTTGTCCATTGTTTCTTCGCCGCGCGAATTGATTTTATTGGCTCTCCGGCCGAACACGACGGGCGTACCGGTGTGCGGC
Organism: Harpegnathos saltator; assembly: GCF_003227715.2. Lineage (NCBI taxonomy): Eukaryota > Metazoa > Arthropoda > Insecta > Hymenoptera > Formicidae > Harpegnathos > Harpegnathos saltator. The sequence continues at coordinate 348,162 of NW_020230040.1, forward strand.
GGCTCCTTCCGCGGCGCGTTTCCCCACGTTCGTTCCCCGTCGAGGCCGTCGTCCCGTTATAACGCACCGCGACAATCGGCATCGGCATGCTTTCTCTTTCTTCTCTCGCGGAGATCAGCGGAACGGGATGGAAAGTCGCGCTAATTCGCGACTTCGTTTCGGTAATTCGCCTCGACGCGTCGCTTCGCGACAGGGACGGCGACGCGAGGACGGCGAGGACGGGGTGCAGCGGCGGTAATTTCGAGGGCCTCGTTGGATGATGAAGAGAACTTTCCCGTCGGCGCGTCGCGTAATTTGCAATTTCGAGGCTCCGCCGTGCCGGGCCGCGTTTCGTCGTTACGCTCGTTAGATCGGCGCGACTACGGCGGCCGCGCGCGGCGCCGAAAAGAAGTCCCGTTGGCGTTCCTCAACGACGCGCTCCCCGCCCTCGGATTAATAATACTAAACATCGCGGTAATGCACGGCGATCACAAATACGTTGCATGATGTTACCGCGCGCCGCGCGCTGGAAATAAGTGTGCATGAAATATTCAGCGGCTCGAACACGGGGCCGAGCTGTCTTGGAACATAACGTCGGGCCGTACGTACGTCGTTGCATTTTATCGATATCGCGCGCACACACGCACACACGCACACACACACACACACACACACAACACGCGCGCACGCACGTTACATAGTGGCAACACAGCCCTTTATTATTCTGCGTTTCGCTATAGATCGGGGATCTCCCTGACGTTCGCCTAAATCTATTATTACGTCGCACGTCGACACCGTTATAAAAATTACAACGTTAAAGCATGCAACAGGTTTACAACGTAGCGTCACGTGCAAGTTCGTCCGCTTTACGGTAGAATCGACGAAAGATCGCCGACAACGACGACGACGACGACGACGACGACGACGACGACGATGGCGTCGTAGAGGCGCCGCGAACCGTTGCCTTTCAACTATTGCGACCCAGGAGGGAATGAGGAAGACAAAGGGGAACGCTCGCTTGTGGATACTCTGGCAGTGTCGAATACTAGATTCGGGAATGCGGCAAAAATTACTGGAATGCGCGACTTTCGATCGTTACAGAAAGAAAAGCCAGTCCCTCTGACGAGGAGACAGTTCCAACGGGATCGCCCACAGGGATCCCGACGGAATCCCTCGAGGACTTTGCCCGACTCCCGGTAGCAGGTAGAGGGAAAATCAGCCGACAATTCCAGCTCCTCCAGGTAACGACGGCGATAACGGCGAGCCTCCGCGGTCTGTTTGCCTCTTCTCTTCCGAAAATTCCCCGCAAATCTTCACTCAGGCAGGAGAGAGACACACGGAGCGGCGGCACCCGCCTGAGGCATTCCGCCGATCGGAACAAACGATCAACCAGGGATGACATCCGCCGCTGGGGAGGAGACCGCGATAACGGCGATAACGACGCGATAACGACAATCGAGCGCGACACGACACGAGCTTCGAGCGAGGAGCTGCGGACTTTTCACTGGAGTTCCGCGCAGATGAGTCGCCAGTGCTCGCTTTTTTCCCCGGAGGCCGCGATTCCGCGAATAATCGGCGCGAGCTTGCCCCGACGAGGCTATCAGGGCGCGGCGTGGCGCGGTGCGCGGCCGGCGACTTCGGTGCCCGGAGACCGCACCGCTATGGACCCTGGACAGGCAGTCGGCACGGTTGGCACCTAAGCGCATAGCTAGTCGACCTGCATCCACGGATATGCAGGATTCCGGCGTCGATGGACCTCATACCACTGGAATGCGCTGAACGAGCTACAGGCTCCATACTCCTTCCTCCCCCTCTCTCCCTCTCTCTCTCTCTCTCTCTCTCTCTCTCTCTCTCTCTCTCTCTCTCCGTCCCGTCCCCTCCCGCGTCAGCGTCCGCCGCGATCAGCCACGGCTCCGGCACGCGCTTCTTCTGCTTCTTCTTCCTTCTGCTCCACCTCTTCTTCTTCCTCTTCGTCTCCTTCTTTCCTCGCTCACCTTGTCTCTTCGTCTTTCTCTCTTTCTCTCTAACTCTCTCTCTCTCTCTGCTCCTCTCTCCCCGCCTCTCACCTGTCCTCCTCCCTCTCCCAGTCTTTTTACCGCTTACCGGTTACCACTCTGGATGTGTTAATGGCTCCGACCGGCCACTTGGGTTACTAGGCGCGAGTCTCGTGTCACTCCGCGGCGGGGATCCTCGGGTTCCTGACCGACCGTTCTCGGGGGCCGACCGGTCGATCGGTCGATCACGAGAAACGCGCGAGACGGGAAGCTCTTGGAGACTGACGGACGGACGGACGAATGTTGGTGCGTACGTGCGGCTCTCCCGCGACGCGTCTGGCTGATTGCCGATAATCGATGCGTCATCGGCGTCGTCGTGATTTTTGCCGAAATCAGGTCGGCCAGCGGCAGTCGGCCGTCGCGCCTTGCGCTTTCCCGATATCGCACGGGTAATTTCAATTCAACGCGGAATCTCGACCCGACGTTTCCGTCCCGTGTCCTCCGCGCGACCCAATCGCACTCAACGCGCTCATGACGTCCGCTCAGCCCATGCCGTCGCGAAGATCATCGGTAGAATTTTAGCAGAAAGGTCGCGCGAGCGCACGCATTTCGACGCCGGCGACTGTAAGCCGGCGCGCGCGCGCGCGAGAGAGAGAGAGAGAGAGAGAGAGAGAGAGAGAAAGACGTCGCCGCTTCTCGAGATTACGGCGGAAAGTGCCTCGACAATAAGGCGCAGTCTCGCCTTATTCCCGAGGTCGCGTCGCACCAGCGCGACCTGTGCTCGCTCCAGGTAATTTCGAAAAACGGCACTCTCCTCCGATTCCGCGGCGTATTCGTCCGCATTCTTCGTACGGGCGACATTCGGAGAAGCGCGCGGCGCTTTCGCGCGCGGCAACCGGAGTTGAATCGGCCGCGGGAAGTGAGGGCTTATCCGCGAGGAATTCCAGAAGAATCGACCGAGAACGGGAAAACGGGAGTCCAGTCACGACGACGCGCGGACTGTCTCGCACTCCGTATAATTGCCGTATCGCCGCGACGGTCCATAAATAGCGATGCGACGAGAGCGGGTCGCGGCGGCAGCGGCCGCGCGGACTTGATTGCTCCTCGATCGCGTCGTAATGGGCGAATAGTAGACGCGAGGCGCGACGCCTCGAGGATCGCGTCTAATCCAGCGGCGGCGACGACGCGATTCATGACGCGTTGTTGCGAAGTCTCTCCCCCTCCCCTGCTCTCGTCTTCTAACGAGCTGATAAAACGGACGCTTCGGAGCACGCGCCCGCGCGCTTTCACGTCTCGTCGATAATTCGTCCCTCGAGGAAACGAAGACGTCGCGGAGTGAGATCCTCGCGCGCGCGCGCGCGCGCTCCTCTCGCCGGATCGTCCGGATCCGCGAAAGACGAGATCGGCTGAACGACGCGCGGATCCGGAGGTCGGTCATGAATCTTCTCCCGCAGGGCGAACTCTCTCGCGCGACTCGGAGGGGCACTTGAAGAGACGCTCCCGACCTCTCACGAAGAGAGGAAAGATTGCTTCGGCTTGGACGTGACAATGAACCAAGTCAACGCGCCTGATTGAAGGGAACGACGTCCCGCCCCCGCCTCTTATGAACTAAACTCGGCTTCTGAGAACGAGAAATGCCGTTCGCCCAACCGGGCTGTCCCCCCCCCCCTTTCTCCGTAGGAGAGAATTCGCGATCGAGGTGCTTCCTGAGCGGCCGGACGAATCTCTCTCTCGGAGATGTCGCGCGACCTCGCTCTACCACTCGCGCCGAGACGCCTCCTCTCTCCGCAGCGCGTTACATCCCGCTTCGCGAGACGCGAGCGCCTCTCCCACGCGCTTAATCACGCACCGTGTGATCAGAATGCGCGCGCTCCTGATGACTCGATGCATGACCGAGACGAGAAACCGACGGCGAAACGTATCGCCGATGATGCGGTAACAGCCGAGGCCTCCCGCCGCCTCCGCCTATGCGACGGCCTTTTCGTATAAGGCAGGAGACCCCGACGTGGTCCTCCCACGTCCGTGCGCGCACGTCTCTCTCTCTCTCTCTCTCTCTCTCTCTCTCTCTCTCAGTGGGACGATTCGCCGGCGATTCCGTCGTCGTCCTCCTGAACTATTTCGTTCCTCTCGACGTGGCGCGCGGCGCGTAGGCGCGCCCGTCGCCGACTCGCGCCGCCTGTCCATCACACATTTCCGAGACGCGTTGCGTTATCGTTGACGTCACCCGTGACGTCATAGTCGTCCAATCAGCTGTGACGATCGAGCGGAGATCGAAGAGGAGGCGACTCGCCGCCACGCAGTAGGGCCAGATGACATTCTTTGCTTCCGAATTCTCTAGAGACCTGAATTCCCAAGCGATCCCAATCGACACCAATGGATGAGGTTGGTCCTGAATAAATTCCGGAGAGATCTGTCTGTCTTGCCGAAATGAAAGGAAAAATTTTCTCCTCGAATTACCAGTACCCAAAAAGGGAAGAATTATCGTTGAACGCGAGAAACTTGTGAGATACTCATTATTCGACACTTGTTTCTATCTAATAGCGTATTCAGCGGATTGAAACGATGAAATCGATCGATAGACACCTCGAGATTCATCGATCCTGAAGCAGGAACCCATTAACCGAAAACTCATACGCCCAAAATACAAGAACATCAAATGTAGACCCGTTAAGCGCAAAACCGAGGGATTTTGAGTCTTAAGCTCATCGACCTAGGAATCTGTCAATCCGAGAACTCTTTAGCTCGTGGATGCACGAAGCCGTATATATTAAGAGCCCCAAAAAGAGCTCCAAGAATCTAATCTAGCCACAGCTAGACCCAAGACACTCTACTTTAAACGATAAACTTTTAAGACAAACCCTAAAAACCCACGAACCCTGAACCGATAATTTTTGCAAAATTTCGGCCAGACAGATCTCTTTGGAATTCACTCAGGATCAACCTCATCCATTGGTGTCGATGATCGCTTGGAAATTCAGGTCTCTAGAGAATTTTCGACCAAAAAATGTCATCTGGCCCTCACTATGCGCCGCCGCGTTCCCGCGGATCCGTGCGAGTTTCCCTCCTCCCGCCTCCTTCCTCTCTCGCTTCCACTCTCACTCTCTCTCTCTTTCTGCCTTTCCTCATCCTTCACTTTTTTTCCCTCTTTACACGCACGATCGGTCAATCGTCCTCCCGTTGTTTATTCGCTCGCACGCCATTATCCGCCCGTCCGTCGGCGTTGAGTAAACGATTTCTTGTACGTCTCCCTCCCTCTTTTTTACGTTTAGAAACAAAACCTTGACCTGTGACCTCCCCGCGACGAGATGTTATTTATAGCGGATGGTCGCCAATTATTAGCCACGTGGAACTTTGGTAAGAAACGCTCGGGTCAAATTCCAAACGCGACGTCACGACTCGCGCGAGTCACGTTGCAAAGATCGCGTGAGCGAGCGTGCACACGCCGAGAGAGATGCGTAGTACTTTCGTTGTTGTTATCATCATCATCATCATCATCGTCATTATATCGACGCGCGACCTGCGTATCTACTACGCAGGCACTCGTGCCTAGCAACAAACGAACAGCCTGTCCTAAACCTCGCGCGTCGCCGAGAGCTCCGCGCGCGAACGAGCGAGCGAGCGAGCGACTCGTGGTTGAACTGGCTGAAACAGGACCCCGGGCCAGGGTGTTCCCTTACCTCGTTGATGTGCTTGTACGTCTTGATGAGGTCGACGCTGAGTTTCCTGAGAGGCGCCGTCGCTGGATCGCGAAACCTGTGGGGTATCCTGGCCTGCATGGCGTGAATGTCCGAGGGGGTCTCCTGCGAAACCCCGCCGGCCGCCCCGCCGCCGGTGGCACCACCCCCGCCGCATACCGCGGGGGGCATGGGTTCCTCGGCCACCAAACGTCCGTAAAGGGGCGCACCGCCGGTCCCCGGCCTCCCGCTCACTGAAAGCATCACAGACAGAGACAACGGATCAATGCATGAACGGAGAGAGCACTCCTCGGCTGGGAGGAAAGGGGGGCGCAACAGGGCTCCCGAGAGTTCCTCGTGTGCTGGATGTGCGAGTAGCCGGCGGAGAGAGAGAGAGAGAGAGAGATGTCGCGTCACGTCGTTGCTAACTCTCTCTCTCTTTCTCTCCCTCTCTCTCTCTCTCTCTCTCTCTCTCTCTCTCTCTCCGGCCAATTAGATTCATCTTCTTACGCGCGACCTTTGACCGCGCGCGCTGCGGCGTGGGGGGAGGGGGAAGGGCTGTTATCCGGACGCGTGGCATATCAAGGTCCAGAAGTAAATATAGTCGTTATATATAATCGCCATACGCCGCGCTCTCTCTCTCTCTCTCTCTCTCTCTTTTCTCCCGTCCAGTATTGCTTTTTCACAAATCTGCGCGTAATTACCGAGAGTGAGAAATTTAACGACTAGCCGCGCCGTGCGAGAAATGGATCAATGCGTGCGGCCTCCCTGCAAGTTTAGTCGACGATCAATATTTGTGTTTGCCGCTCGATGTGTTGACGTTTATCTGTTAAGTTTATCGTCGGGTAATTAGAGTCGCTTATTAATTGGGGGACGAGTCGGGGCGACCGAGTCGAGCTATTTCGATCGACGGCGCGGAATGTAAGATTCGCCGCGCTAATGCGGCCCTCGCGTGGAGATTCGAGCACGGAGGACGAGAGCGCGTTCTTCGGCCTCGGAACGATGTTTCTTTCTCGCCGGGAACGGACGTTTACTGTCCAAACATTTCCAAACTTGGCCTCTTTATCGCCCACCTGAGTCAGACAGAGAGGCGCGACGCGTGCTGCGTGCGCTAATTAGTATCAGGAAAATTTCGCGACCGCGAATGAACAGGCGATTAAAAGCGCCGCGGTGGGATCGGTTTTGTCGAAATTACCGGCGATTAATCCGCTATTAATACCGTGGATACATTAAACGCCAGCGCTCCTGAACCTCCTTCTTCATCTGCCCACTGCAGGAAGCGGGAAAAGAGAGAAAGAGCAAAAGGCCCTGCCTCCGCGCGAGTAGAGAGAGAGAGAGAGAGAGAGAGAGAGAACACGGAAAGTGATTATCGATCGGAAGACACATCGGCGAAATTCAGTCTCGCGTTAAACGTCCGTCTAATCATCCCCCCGTTTTCGACAACGCTATGTATTTTAACGGCGTCTTCGAGACGCGTTCTCCCCGTTTCTGCCGCGTAAGGCTGACAAGCACGGCACCGCTCGATTTTCGCCGTCGACAGAAAGAGAGAGAGAGAGAGAGAGAGAGAGAGAGAGAGAGAGAGAGAGAGAGAGAGAGAGAGAGAGAGAGGGAGAAGGAGGGGGAGGGAGGGAAGGAGAGAGGGGGGCCAAGGAGGAAGGAGGAGAAAGAGTCTCGATTGGCACTGTTCCGCGAGGTTCGTGTGTACACCCTTCCGCGAGTAATAGGGGAGGATTGCGACGATCAAAGGAGGGTTGCGATGATTGCTACGTATAAAACGCGGAAAAGGGCAGACGGTGATTGCGGCGACTCCTTCCGTGGAAAGTGGCAGTCCGACGAATCGACGACGAGGCCGGCGGGAAATTGCGATACGTTCGGGGAAACATGCGTGTTAAAACTCGCGTCGATTGTTTCCATAACAATCCTTGCGAAGAGAGAGAGAGAGAGGGGGGGGGAGAGAGAGAGAGAGAGAGACGTTGCTGGTTCGCGCGGGATGGCTCGGCCGCGTCGCTTTTCCCCGTAGCGCTTCTCTTCGCTCGAGGAAGGTGAACAAAGTTTCCGCGTTAACCGATTTGTTCCCGGAAATGTCGTCACTCGCGAAAGCACTCGCTCCCCCCTCCCGCCCGCCCGCCGACATCAAAGAGACTCCGTTCTCGGCGCCGCGGGAAAAGATTGATCAAGCAGCCGGAGATCGGAATTCTATCACGTTCCCGTCGTAATTATTCACCGGCCGGCCGATCCGCGGAAATGATACGTACGGAAGAGCCTGTGCGGAGACGGGGGGAGGGGAGGGGGAGAAAAGTACACGCGACGAGCAGGCTGGCGCGTGGCACGCGGCAGGAGCAATTTCCAAATACTCCGTCCTCCAGAGCACCTCGAGTATATTTTCATCGGTCGTCGAGGCGAGAGAGCTCTCCTCAAGACGCCTCTCGGTCGCCTCTTCATGGCGCGAGGACGAAGGCTCACACCTTCCCCTCCTCACCCCCGCCGACGGGGATGAGAACAAAAGCGCGCGGACGCGCGAAGGCGTCGATAATTAATAATTTCGTTCGCGGGCCTTATCGATATGCCGCACGTGGTTTTTCGCCCGACGAGACGGCGGCAGCCCACGCGCGAGACCGAGAATCTCTCGCGGAAGTCGGACAAAGAGCGAAGGGGAAGGGGGGGGAGAGAGAGAGAGAGAGAGAGAGAGAGAGAGAGAGCATCCGAATGTATGTGTGTTTGTATGTGTGTGCGGAAGTGTCGATAATTAACAACTCCCTCGAAGGGATGGAGCGTGCTCCGCGCGCGCCGGAGAATCGTGGCGCGGGGCGGAGGTGGTCGTTAATTTTGACATATGACTCTCTCACTCTCTTCCTCTTTCCGTCCGCATCTTCGTCTCCTCGTTCGTGCTGCTTTGGCACTCGCTGAAACATTACTGTCATTTTAACGACCCTGTTAGGTGGTGCAAACCAGCTCAACGGCGACCGCTTGATGCTACGCGAAACAACTCCCGTTTCCTCCTCCTCCTCCTCCTCCTCCTCCCGCCCCTCCCGCTCATCCTTCCACGGAGCTTCTAGCGCAACTGCCGCACGATCAGTAGCGAATTTCCTCGCCCGGCGAAATTCTCTCTCTCGGCGGCCTCGGACGTTCGTCCGATCTTGCGATTCGTCAAGCAATTGTCGAGTTTTCGAGTGCGCGTTCGGCGACGGACTCGCGTCGATGCGTGCGGCACGTTTACGGTGCGCGGCGGCTCGGTTCATTAAGTAAGAGCAATCGCGCAATCGCCGCTCCCGAGGCACATCGCGCTTCATTTGTCGCGTTTAGTTAATGAGATGACGCGAGAGGAGTGCATGACTGGTTCGCACGAATAAATGCGTGATGGATCGGGCATGTGACCGAGACAACGAATGAATGGCCGGGTACGAACGAACGAACGAACGAACGAACGAACGGACGAGCGAACGAACGAATGAATGAATAAGCAACGGTGGGAATGAGCGGAGCTTATTGCTTTCCACATTCGCGATACGTTATTGGATATTTTCGCGCGAGTTTATCCGTATCTAAGCAAATGACCGGGAAAGAGATACGCGAGCGGGCAGAACAAAGAGCAAGGCGACGACGACGGAGGAAGGGAGGGCGAGCGAGCGAGCGAACGAGCGAGCGAGCGAGAGAGAGAGAGAGAGAGAGAGGGAGAAAGGGAGAGAGGGAGAGAGAGAGGGAGAAAGGGAGAGAGGGGGGGGAGAGAGAGAGAGAGAAGGGGTTTCTCCTCCCGATGGGGAACGAGAGAAAGAGAGAGAGAGAGAAAGAGAGACACGGAAACGACGGTTACAACAGGGGTAACGAGAAAATCACGACTAGGTCGGGTCAAATTTGCGGCCTGTCTATCCCCTTTGACCCGTTCCCTCCCTCCAGAGAGCTTCCCTCGCTTCGGCCCCCTTCCCCACCTCCTGCTCCTCCTCCTCCTCCTCCTCCTCCCCCTCGCCCACCCACTCCGGCCCGTACTCATTCCACCCTCCCGTTTTTTACGAGCCACTGCGTATCGGAAAGCGGAGCTGCTACTCTCCCGCGTCCCGACTCGCCGTAGCTCCGTTTGAAATGTAGGCCAGGGCGCGGTTGAATGAAAAAAATATCATTCATTAACACGCGCGCGGGCCAGCGGTTCTCCGCGTCGGCACACTCGGCTTGCGAGCGAGCGAGCGAGCGAGCGCGGATTCGCGTGCACATGCATCGGCGGCGAAGGCGGAGGCGGCGGTGGCGGTGGCGGTGGCGGCGGCGACGACGGCGGCGGCGGTGGCGGAGGTGGTGGAGGCGGTGAGAGGGCGACCCAGTGACGCATCGCAGCGAGACGCCTCATTTGCGTGTCTGCGTCTCGCGCGGTGCGGCCAAGAGCCCGCCCGAGCCGGCCGGGAATCGATTGACTGCGCGGCTCTCTTGCTCTCCCTCTCTCCCTCTCGCAAGAAGAGAGAGAGAGAGAGAGAGAGAGAGAGAGAGAGGGGGAAGTGGTCGTATGGTCGACGAAAAGCCTCTCCTTGACTGCACGCACATGCAGCACAGGGCGATATCAAATTTCGAAATAAAGAGCTACGCTCGCCGTACGGCCGCGAGAGAAGGCTGTTGCTTCGATTATTTTTATAACGAGTCGCGCCGCCACCAGTGCGAAGAAGAGGCACGTGGCACGACGGCGAGCGTGTCTTAAACGACTGTACGGAGGATAATGAGAGAGAGAGAGAGAGAGAGAGAGAGAGGAGAGGGGGCAGAGAGGAAGGGTGAAAACAGGTACGAGAAATAATCGCCGGTGCGCGCGGCCGTCGTCGTCTGTCGCGTAATCGCCAGCTGGCCGATTATTAAGTCCGATAATCAGCGCGGCGAGTGCCACTGCGCGAAAGAACGAGCGAGACGCCGCGAGAATGCGCGTCCTTTGGCGCACGGAGGGCGGCGGAGAGGCGAAGACAGAGGAGGAGAGGAGAGCGGAGTGTAGTATCATCGACGAAGATTCTCCGTTCCAAAAATATATCCTGGCTCTCGATCGTGAAAAATTCAAGCGCATATCGATACTGAGGAAGCGACGGGGATGATGAGGGCAGGGGACGGGGGCGGGGGGAGCGGCGAGTTGGTCGCGGGAAGAAGGGGAGGTGGAGGAGGAGGAGGAGGAGGAGGAGGAAGAGGACGGGGGATTATCCTGTCGGTCGATATAGGCGCGCCGCTGGAAACTGGAGCGTTTTACGCGAGCAGCACGCGCGCACCTCGCGCGCACGGATTCTCTTTTTCCCTCCTTTTTGTGTCCAGTTTTGCCCTCCTCCTCCTCCTCCTCCTCCTCCGTCCTTTGCTTTTTGTGTCACGGAAGGACTGAGAATTTTCGACACAGGCACACGCGGAACGGAACCGGTGCACGCGCGCTATCCTCGTGTATGTGCGTATCGGAGGAGGAGGAGGACAGGAGGGGGGAGGGGCGGGGGCAGGGATGGTCGGCCGGTCTCGTCGATAACGAATTACGGCGCGGCACCTCGCACCTGGCGCATAAACGCCGGGTGCCATCTGCCATGCCCGTGTTTACCGTCCCTCATTTTCGCCGACGTCGAGAGAGAGAGAGAGAGAGAGAGAGAGAGAGACGATTTTTGCCGATCGAATCGCCGGGTCGAATCCGAACGACGCGGATGCACCCAACCGCGGCCACGCGAATGACAACGGCAGGTAAACGGGCGTTTGGAGGCTCGTTTAGCCGCGGCGCGTATCTACCGTGTGTGTTATCTATCTCTCGTTATGCGCCTTCGTACGATGTACGATGACACGCGATATTATGTACATAGACACACACACACACACACACACGCGCGCGGGCGCGCGCACACACGTGCAATTACGCGGAACTATGCGCGTTTATAACCCGCGAGTCCGAGCGCGGGTATAACTCTAGTTACAACTATACGTCCAGCTCGCGTCCGTTGACGAGCCGACGTGCGAGCGAGCGTAAGGTAAGAGAGACACTTTACCGTCTCTTTATGTCCGTTACACGCCGTTGCGATGTAAACGTCGCGTGAACGAGCGAGCTTCGAGGGCCCCGCGGGGTCCGCGTAAAAAATTCGCGACCTGACGCAAAACCGCATGGCAATGTGCAACGCGACGTACACGGGCCGCTCGTGAGTGCACGCACGCACGCACGCGCACACACACACACACACACACATGTACGCGCGAGTGTGCGCACGCGAGAGAGTTGAGAACCGCCGTCGCGAGGTCACGAAAGGCTGGCTGACATAGGCCGTGCGATAGCCAGCACGCATTCCGCTTCATTCATGCTTCTTGATCCACCTCTTCCTCCTCTACCTCTACCTCCTCCTCCTCCTCCTCCATCTCCTCCTCCCTCCCTCGTCCTCCACCCTACGACACCCCGTTTTGCCCCCCTCGGTCGAACTCGCTGCTCTCGGGGGTATTTGCAGGTACGCGGTAGCGAGCCCTCGTGAACGACCGGCCATATCTTTTTCCGACCTCGGCAAATGACTCGCGCGCACCGCCGCGAGAAATTGCTGGCTCTCTTTCGCGAAAACCATTTTTTTTTCTTTCTCCCTTTCTCTGCCCCTCTCGACGCGCTCTACACCGGGAACAGCTGAGCTCGCGAGATACGAGTGGGAGGGAGGGAGAGAGAGAGAGAGAGAGAGAGAGAGAGAGAGAGAGAGAGAGAGAGAGAGAGAAGATGATCTCGAGAGTCGCGCGATTCCGTCCGTCTCGCTTTAAATTTGTCTTGGCCGAATTGCGCGCGGCTCGTTTATTTAATTACCTGCAAAGTCGCGGTTAGTTATTTCGCGAAAGCACTCACGGAATCAGGAGCTCGGTTCTCTCCGGCGCGGCGCGCGCATCTCAGTGTCATGCGGTGCGCGAACCTCACGACTTTTTCTTTCGTATCATCTTAATCGGCATTTCCATTGACTGCCGCTGTTGCTTCTCGCGGCAGCGAATTAAATTTGAATGATAAAGCGCTTACTCCGGATTCCACCCGAATCCTGCTTATGTATTGACATAAAATGATAACGCCGCCCCGCGCGCGCTCACCTTCCTTATCTCGAGAGAAAGATATTTTGGAGAAAGAGCAGCAGATAAGAAAGTATTTTTATGTAAAGTGCTAGCGCCGTTCTCGAGATCCGAGTGTCGCTCTCGGTCCTACCGCGTCCGCTTTATAATATTAACGAGACGTGACGACGCTCTCGCGAAGGAAAAAATCTCGAAGAAGAGCGATCACCTATTTTCTCTTTCTCTCTCTCTCTCTCTCTCTTTCTCCATTGCGTTCGCCATTCGCCAGTCAATATCCCGTTCGGGGATACAAGCGAGACCGGGCAGAGGTTATTGATTTTTTATCATCTTAATCACGACCGCGAAAACACGGGATATATGCGACCCGGCGGCGAGATCACTCTCCGCGGGACTCTTTGTAAAAATCCACTCAAGATCTGGGACGGCGTCGCCCGTATCTTCCCGTCGCGAAAAACAACGTACTCTCCCTCCGCAACGCGTTCTATTAAATTCTCACGTCCACGGTCGCGGGGCCGCGCGAAACGGCGCGCTTATGCGACGACCGCAAAACCGCAGAGTCCGTCGTTAAATCGTCACATTCCCGACGTGAACGACGCATTCGATTTAATGTCGCGCGAGCTAGCCCCTCCCTCTGCCCCCCCAATCTCTTTTTCAAGTGCTCTGTGACGAATGACACATGGAAGGCACGGATTATTTTTCCCCTTTCCGTCGCTCTCGCATTATGCGGGGGGGAGGAGGGGGGGGAGGGTGTTGCCGCAAGGGTCTTGACCGAACGTCAAAAAAATCAAGAAAGGTGAGAAAAAAGGAAGAAAGAGAAACGCCTCGACCGCAGCTACGAGATCCACCGTGCTTATCGCTCGCGCGGGAATGCACCGGGTGAGTCGCGGGTTTTAGCGCGGCGCTCGTACGTCAAGCTCGCGTGTCCGCGGGCGCGCTCAGCGATCGGCCGCGTCAGCGATAATAATCGCTTGACATTCACCGGCGCGTTTTAAAGCGACGGTTAATTACGCGCGGCGCGCGGCTACGATTATTATTCCTCCCGTTCCTCTTCGTAAACTCGCGCCGCGGCGACGCGGAATGCGGGCGCGGCGCGACGCGACGACCGACCCGACGTTCCTCCTCCTCTTCCTCCTCCTCCTCCTCCTCCTCCTCCTCCTCTTCTTCCTCTCGTCCATCCGAACGCGGCCGTGGCGTGCAAAAATTATGCTAACGAGGATATCCTCGTTTCCTCAGCGCGCCCGGCAATAAGCGACGTCTCTTTACATCGGTAATTAGTTTTCACCGCCGTTTTACGCCGCCACTCCGCGCCGTGCGCTTCCGAGGCGAGGAGGGAGGGGAGGGGGGGGGGGGCTCGTCCGAAGTCGACGGCCGAAACGGCGCGTAATCTCGCAACAGGTCGATCCCGAAATCGACCCGCGTGTACTAATGACGCGTGCCTCACCCCGCCGGAGAGATATCGATTTTTATCCACGAGCACGCGCCACACGCCCCGCGCCGCCGCGCGAATGGGGGGGAAGTACGCAGGGCGGTGGAAAACTGCGGGTAATGGTCGACTAATAAGCCGCACGATACACACCGGCGACCGAACGGCGTTTCCATCGACATCCCCGTCGACGTCGCTCGGCATTCGTAACGGCGCGAGTAAGATCGCCAATTTATCTCGTCGCCGCTCGCTACGTTAGGTACACCCGGTACAGTCGACACGTAATACGTGTCACCGTTCGTAATTGGCGTCCTCTCTCTCTCTCTCTCTCTCTCTCTCTCTGTGTGTGTATGTATGTGTCTCCCTCCCCCGCTGGTCGGCTCACCTATTACATCAACCTACATCCGGAAATGCCGAAGCTTCCCACGACTAGAGTTACTCACGAGCACCGTGTATGACGTGTATCGGCAATAGCGTGAGCGTCCTTATCAAAAAATCAATATTTAGCGTCTCGGAACCGAGAATCACGATGATCCCGCTTATCCCGTCGCGCAGACAACGTAAGTAACTCAAATGACACGGGGATGCGAGTCGGGATCGGGCTTTTATCTCGAGTTTAGCGCTCTTGTTGGAGCTCCGCGAAGGAGGAGAGACGTTTCCGATCGCGGTGCTCCTTCCAAAACGTACAGAATGTAAACATTCATTTTTATCGCCACGAAGAATGTGTGTGTGTGTGTGTGTGTCTCAGTCATCCCAAAACCGGTGTTATTCGGACACTGCATCCTCCACGACGACGACGACGACGACGACGACGACGACGACGACGACGACGACGACGACGACGACAACAAGCGGATCGATCGATAAGCGAGTGCGCCGTGAGCTACGCGCGACGACGTGTGTGCGCTCTCTCCACGAATCATGACTTTCGAACGCGAGAGCCTCGGGGCGATATCGGAATTTGTAGTATTACGGTGATTATATACTGATATAGAGCGTGAGCCGCGCGCGGAACAACACATTCTCGCGCTCGCCGGGAGCGTCCTCGCGCGGCTCTGCGAGCGAAGGAATCGATCGCGAGTGTTATCCTCCTTTCGTTCCTTTTAATAATACAAGCGGCCAAATATAATGTCCCCCCTGATCGAGAGCATCGTCAGCGACGTCGAAGCTGCTCCCCGTGAGCTCGAGATCGATTTCTCAAGCGAATGAAAATCGCTGCTCACGATTATCCTGTGTCGATCATGAAATCGACTCCCGAGGCTCTCCTCGGCTTTCCAATGTCGCGAAGAACAGTCCTCGGCGTGAGAGCGAATGTCGGCTCATCGTGACGAATGATGACACATTATCGACTATTCATCGGGGGGCATCATTGGGTGAACGTATCGTTTCTTTTTTCATGCCGCTCAAATACAGAACGATCCTTCCGGCCCGCCCTCCCCCCGCGTCTTCCCCTTCTCCTCTTGCTGTCGCCTGCGAAAATTCTCGCGAGGGACCGGCGAATTTGCGCGAAATCGCGAGGACCGCGATTAAACATTACAACCGAGATCCCATCGATCCCAACTTTGCGGAATCCTCCGTAACGTCAGTAATAATCGCCGATCGGGACGATTGCGAGTCGCGGCGCAGGCGTCCGGGCCGCGAAGGATCGGTTGAGAAAAAACTGTTGCGCCGCGTCCCGATCCTGTCGCTCGCGACTACTCCGAGACGCTCGGCCTCGCTCAGACCGTCTGGCAGACGCTGCGCAGGGGTGCCGACAGGGGTGTCGCGAAGGGAGAGTCTCGCAATCAGAAATTCCCGTATATGTGTGGCCGGGGAGTGCGAACGAGCGAGCGGGAGCGAGAGGGAGACGAGAGACGGCGAAAGAGGGAGACTGCGAAAACTGTGAGTGTGAGAGAGAAAGAGAGCGACGGGCAGGACAACGACGACGAGGACGACTGCTTGTGTAAACCTGTGTACACAACGAGCCGCGTGCGACTCGAATACAGAACGAGCCTTCCGCCCCCGCGTTCCTCCTCCTCTTCCTGCTCTGTCGCTTGCGAATTCTCGCGAGGGACCGGCGAATTTGCGAAATCGCGAGGACCGCGAGTGCCACAAGTCGCAGGCATCGCGAACGCCGTCTACCTGCTCTCGCCGACCCGGACCTGCACCGAGGAGCGCGCGGGACCGGGGGGCGGGAGGGGGGTAGAGGACGCACGAAAAAGAAGACGAGAGTCAACACGAGCAGGAGCAGAAGAAGGAGGAGGAGGAGGAGGAGGAGCAGGTGGAGGTGGAGACGCAGAGAGGAAGGAAACGCCAGAGTGCGCGACAGAGGAGACAGAGGGGGGACGGACTCGGGGGTTTCGTCCAGAACTTCGCGCCCCTCGTTTGCATAATATACAAGGGCGTCCGATTCCCCTGCCCTGCCCTGCCCACCCGCACTCCGTCGCAGCCGTCGTCGGTAGAGAGGAGCGCGAATGAAGGAGGTGGTGTCCATCCGGGAGCGGCACGACGCGACACGCGCACGTGTGCGATAAACAGCGACGACAAGACGAGGAGACGCGGGGCGAGGGGCGAGAGGTTTCTCGATCGCGCGTTTCTTTAACCCTCTCAGGCCCGAGACGCACGGGGCGGGAGAGAGAGGGAGGGAGGGGGGGAAGGTTTGAGAATTACAGCGCGAGCGCGCGCGTGTAGGGCCGGGAGTTTCGCAAAGTTTTGTCATTTGTCGGCGAGAGGGGGCTGCGAGGCGAGGGCGAAACGCAGCATACTTTAGTCGCATGTAAAAGTCACACGCATGAGCATACCTGCAGCACATTCTAAGCAGCAATAGGGGAAGGGCGGAGGGTGCAGATGCGAGCGCAAAAACGATTCTCTGCCCCGAAATGCGAAAACATGCGCGTCGCGCGCGCTTACTTTATCCGTCTTGCGATTATTCGCTCTCATCGCGCGCCCATCTCTCCTCCCCCTCCTCCGAGACACACCACGCACTTATGTGTACACGACAAGCGCATATGCGCATACATGCGATAAAAGAGTGCAGTCGCAAAAAGAAGAGAGGAGAGAAGAGAGAATGGAAAGAAGGTACGTGCGCGGAATATCAGCTCGGCGAATGTTATCAGCTCTTTATTCACTGACCTCGTCCAATCGTCCAATCTTGCGGCGCGGCATTGCGCCCCCGTCCCCCCCCCCTCTCTCTCTCTCTCTCTGCGTTTCGCGCGCACTTTCTTTTTCCCCTTTTACCGTCGTCTCGCGCGGTCTCCACTTGTTCCTCTTTCCTTTCATACGTTCGAACGTACTCTGACATGACAAATCTGCGTTCGAATCGTAACCGGTAATTGCCTGTTACCGGCAGCATACAAGTGTAACTCACCGTTGCCCGATGGCGGCCATAAAGCACAAGCGGAGAGAATGCGGCAAAGCGACGGATGCGTTTCGGCGAGCGTTTCGCGCGGGCAGGCCAAGCGCGTCACGTGCTAATTCTACACCTACACCCGACCTTCCATACGCTCGGGGAGGAATACGCCGCGAGCATGCGTGAAGGATAATTATCGAAGCGTAGGGTCGTTGCGTGAAAAAGTGACGAACGTGCTACGTGACGACGCGAGAGCGAGAGCGAGAGCGAGCGCGAAATGAACGTCTCGTCCGTCCGTCCGGCGAACGTCCGAACGGCAACATTCGTGCGCCGCAGAGATGCACGAGACTGCCGTCTCGAAAGAACTTCATCTCGGGAGGCACGACGAGTTAGCAGCCAAAGCACCTATCGACCTAATTAGATAACCGCAAGTCTCCGGCAAGATTTCTCCCAGCACCTCCGAGCGCCGCGCGCGTTTCATCTCCATTTTCGAAGAGCGGAGCGCCGCTAGTCGCGTCTTTCGACGAGGAGAGACGCGCTACTACCAACAGCTACGTACGCAGCCCCTCCCCCCTCCTGCCCCTGTCGTGAGAATTAAAACGCAACCTCGACGAAGGTCGCGGAACGCGCCGACCAACTGCGAGTGGACGTGTTTCAGCTCCGGCTGTTCAAGGTTCGGCCGGGGAGACGAAGCGCGCCTCCCCCCCCCGCCCCTCCCCGGGAAGCGCGATCGCGAGAAGCGAAAGCCGCGTGTACGTGTGTGTGTGTTACATTTCTCCCCGGCTTTGTCTCTGTTCATCGACGCGTCTCTAATCACTCCCCGTTTTACGGAGCGACGGCTAGGTCTCCGCGGATGGGGCTGAAGAGGGGGGAGAGCGGGAGAAGCTTCACTTTCTTGCGCCCGGTGTGTGTACAACCATTCTCGGTCATACACGCCCCCCTGCCCGCCCCTACGACGGGGAGAGGGATATATTAATATTCGCGTTCGCGCGACCGCCGCGGCGCGAGTCGTCGCCGCGCTTATTCAATGAGAACACCAATTAAAATCCGCGCGCGGTAATTGAGTCGCGGCTGTGCGCGACGTCGCGCGCATCCGGCGCTTCCCCTTGCCCCTCCCGCCGTTCTTCTTTTTTTTTTAATTACACTTGAACCCCGGGGGTCAGACCGCCGCTGGCGGGCGGCGGTGCGAGTGGGAGGGGGAGGGTGCCCAGCGTGGGTGACGCGCGAGGTGTACCCGCCTTCCTCCTCCTCCTCCTCCTCCTCCCTCTTCCTTCTCCTCCGGCGTGCCTTACCACGGCGATGAAATTTGCGACTCTCACGGTGATCGCGCGAACGGTCAGTCGCGTCTTCGGGAGGGGGGGAGGTCGCAAGGTGCGAAGAATGCAAGACGTGGTATGTCGGCTTTAAAGAGGGGAGGAAAACAGAGAGAGAGGGGAGAGAGCGGGGGGACGAGAAAATTGACTCGTAAGGCCGGGAGGTGTCGTTCACCTGAGGTGTACAGGTCGGCGGAGGTTTTTCGACAGCCGTGTCCGCGATAAACGGCGCGGATGTTTAATCGATAAACAGGTGTTTAACCGAGGAAATTATACGTCGTTATTTCGTCGAGCGTGCGTTCGCGATGCGCTGGCGGCGATCGAGCGAGCGAGCGAGCGTGCGTGCGTGCGTGCGTGCGTGAGTGCGTGCGTGTATATGTGCGTGAGAGAAACCCGCCGGACGCGGAGAGCGTGTCTCGTTCCGCTCGCGCTTTTGTCACCCCCGCTGGACGCATGCGTTGCGTAGGAGCGCGTGTGCGTGCGTGCGTGTGCGTGTAACAAGCGTACGTGCGTACTCACCCACGCACACACGCACGCGCGCACACACACGTACACACACACACACACACACACACACGGCGTGGAAAAATCACGCGTGCGAGTCAACGCGAAAGATCGACGGAACGAGGCCACTCCTGGCCTCGACGTGAAATTTGCCGAGCGCGTGATTGGCGGACACTTATCAATCAATAGATGACGAAATTCGTGCGAACTCCGCGGGCGTCTACGGACGGGGACTTTGACCGGTAAACGAGCGCTATTTGCACGACCCTGTTTAAGGAGATTCGCGCGGCCGGAACTCGCCGGCTGAAATTTCACCGTCGCGTCAACTCTTTTCTTTTCCTCCTTCTCCTCCTCCTCCGTTTTTTCGCGACAGTTCTCGCTGTCGAAAGAAAAACGGCGATTCCTGAAGGAATCGTCTCTTTGCGGGCCAGCGGTTCTCCCTGTGTATGTGTGTGTGTGTGTGTGTGAGGATGTGCGCGCGCGTGCACGCTCGATTGAGCAGGCAGAAATAATAAAATCAGACGACTTTCCCTCCAGTTTCGCGACATTTTCTTTCCTTTCTTTTCCCCCGCGTGTATTCCCGACTCAGGTGTAGCCCAGTTTGAGGAACACTGCTCTGTCTCTTTCTCCTTCTCCCTCCCCCCCTCACTCTCTCTCACTCTCTCTAATGGGGGG
The DNA here is from genome assembly GCF_003227715.2 of Harpegnathos saltator. Classification (NCBI taxonomy): domain Eukaryota; kingdom Metazoa; phylum Arthropoda; class Insecta; order Hymenoptera; family Formicidae; genus Harpegnathos; species Harpegnathos saltator. The sequence continues at coordinate 368,060 of NW_020230040.1, forward strand.
GGGGGGGAACTCTTATCGCGCGCGTCGCGCGCGCAAGACAGTATTGCTCGCCGATATTGTTAACGTAAAGCGACAACTTATCGGAACCGCCAAACTTGGCTTTCAGCAAAATATGCGCGACGCTCCGCGCAGCGCGTTCGTTCGTTCGGACGGCGATACTATTTATGCGCGCACGCAACTTCACTCCGTGCCGAGAAAACACGTTCATCGGCTTTACGCACACACGCGCGCGCGCGTCTCCAATTTATGCCCCGAGGTGATAAGTATCCGTTAGTTGGCGAAAGAGATAAACAGTGCGAAAAAATAAAGGAGCTAACGTCCGCTTCGGGAATTAACAGGTCGAGAGATCGGTCCAGCGAAGGCCGCTCTCGATCGTCCAGAATTCACAAGGAAATTCGGCGCAGGATGTAAACGCACGTCTCGTGCAATCGTTCGCAAGTGCGAATAATTTTCAGCGACTTTTTGCAAATGGAAATATTGGAGACACACGGGAAAGGTGCCGTGGCAATTTCGATCGCAGACTAGTAGATCGTCCGAAGCGATCCTTACGACACGGCAACCCGTCTCGATTGGCTCATTGTGCGCGTAAGGATCGGAAAAAAGGGGAGCAGGGAAAGAAACAGCATGACGTGCGCAAACCCAAAAAGATATAACGCTGAACACCCACGCCTGTCTCGGGAGCGACTGCAGGCAGACATGCTTCGACGATAGTCGCAGGAATCCTGCGCTCTCTCTCTCTCTCTCTCTCTCTCTCCCCCTCCCTCCCTCCCTTCCTCTCTTTCTCTCGCTCGCTCCGTCCCTCTTGCTCGCGCGCGCGCATGTCGATAGCTTTTATTTTTGCCATCCTCATACTCGACACGCTCAAATAACTGGAACGGTTAATGGAATTTCCGTCGATCATATTTATATTCGACTCCGAAGACCGAAATAAATCCCGCTCGGTGGGGATATATCTGAAACCTCCGACGCATAAACAAGCCGTATGCGGGATCGTTGAGGAAGAAGGTAATGCAGATCATGCCGCGAGAGTAACATAGATTGGCGTTTTCGCGAATTCGTCGGACGCCGGAGACGAGGAAATTGCAAAGAGAGGAGGAGGAGGTACGTGTGCGCGCGTCCGTGAAGCCAGTCGTCTACGTGAGCGACGGACGAAAGTCCCGCCGAGTCGAGAAAGAGAGACGACGGTCACATCCGGCCGCCCGTCGGAGAAGAAGGAGAAGAATCTCAGACAGAAGCGTGCCAAAAAGAGACACGGAGGTCCCTCTCTCTCTCTCTCTCTCTCTCTCTCTCTCTCTCTCTCTCTCTCTCTCTCTCTCTTCCTCGTTCTCGTCAGGTAGGCAGGTGAGACGACGACGTCGGGGAAGGAGAAAGCCGCAGGAAGAGAGATCTCTGGCAGGAGAGATCCTTCGTCCATGACGGCGCAGGAGGAGAGGCGTCGGGAGCTATCCCGTAGGACGATGCCGGCGCAGCCAGGAAGGAACATTCGCCGCGGGGATATGAGAGGATAACGGAGTGTAGCAGGACGAGGGAGAGAGGACAGGGGAGAACGACGGAGGGAGGGAGACAGACAGACAGACAGACAGACAGAGAGAGAGAGAGAGAGAGAGAGAGAGAGAGAGAGAGGGGGAGAGAGAGAGAGGGAGGAGGACAGAGCGAAAGATAGAGAGAAAGAGAGTGAATAAGAGTGGAGGAGACAGAAGGGGGGTCAAGGGGAGCCGGCATAGCAACAGAAAGACCGCTTCGAAACGAACAGCCAGTCGAGCGCGCTTCTGCCGCCGGTTGCTGGCTGCTGCTGCTGGCTGCTGGCTGCTGCTGACTACGGAGCCGCTCGGCTGTGCGCCGCGGACGAACGAGGCGAGAGAGAAACGATATAGACGCGACGAGAGCGTGATAGAGATAGAGTATGAGAGAGAGAGAGAGAGAGAGAGAGAGAGAAAGGAAGAGAGAGAGAGAGAGAGAGAGAGGGTGAGATGGAGAGAGTGATAGGAGAGAACGAGAAGAGAGAGCGAGAAAGAGAGCGAGAGAGAGAGAGAGAGAGAGAGAGAGAGAGAGAGAGAGAGAGAGAGAGAGAGAGAGAGAGAGAGAGAGAGAGAGAGAGAGAGAGCGAGAGAGAGATAGTCGCGTATTGATCGTGTCGCACGGGGGTGGAGCAACCGCCGACCGACTGGCTGGCTGGTCTGCCGCCTTCCATGCGAGCCTGAGTCGCGGGGAAAGGGATGGCGACGGGGAAGAGGAGCGGTGACGGCAAAAGGGAGAAAAGAGAGTCCTTCGGAGGTAAGAGACTTCGTCCCGATGTACGACGCCTGGACCGGAGAGGAGAGAGTAACGCGCGAAGGATCACGGGGGATGTCGAGAAGACGACGACGTCGAGGTCGACGTCGTCGTTGGCGACGACTGTGACGATGACAACGATGTCGTTTCGCGCGTAGACAAGGGCGCGCCCTTTGCACGCTCTTAGGGCCGATTACTCCGGCTATTCGATTAGTTTCCACCGCACTTTGTCTTCTCTCGGCCTTCGCTCGGCCTCCTCCTGAGAAAAGGAGAAAAAGAGACGCGGTCGTGTGCCGCGATTATGCTTTCTCGCCGCGCGGCGGCCCTTTCGACTCTCGTGCGTAGGGCGCACGATTCGTCGGGGATGCGAAGGGCGCGCGGGGTGGCGCAGGGTACAGGGATGAACGCCCTGGCGGCTTCCTCTCTCAGAGGCGCTGCAGTCGATAGTTGCGTGGCGGGAAGCGAGCAGGGAGAAGGGCGCGCGAAGGGAGAGGGCCGGTAGCCCTACGCGAGCGAGCGAGCGAACGAGCGAGCGCGCGTGCGAGGAGAGCTTCCTCGTCGTAGAGCTGCTCGCGCCCTGGGCGAAAAGGTATCCGGGATCGGCAAGGCGCCATCTTGAAGGTAGATACGCGATATTTCGCGCGCGCGCGACAAGGGCATCTCTCGCTCTTAGCCCTTCGACCGTTGTTTCCTGTTCCCATTGGAGATCGGGCAACGAAGGGACCCACTACCAAAGGCAGACGTTGCGGTCGGAGGGTACGCGAGGAGGGAGAGCACAGGGGAGGGGAGGGCACCAAAGGGAGGCGAGCAGCCCTTCGACGAAGGGCTTCTACTTGCGGCTCGGTCGCGTCTGGAATCAGGAAGCGTCCGTGAATGTTGAAATTTCGCGTCGCTTCTAGCGTTCTACAGCCGATTCCTGTCGCTCTTCTTCTTGCATATCGCGGTGTCTTGGACAAATTAATTTTTCACTCAACAAACCCAGCAACCTCTCTCTCGTATGCTCAAACGAAGCATCTGCGATATTTTCCCGCGGATGTTTTTTTTCTTTGTATCTGTTTCATCGACGAGGATGATCTCGATAGGAGGATTCGCGGAGGAAGACTCCTCGAGAGAAGAAGAAAATCCCCGAACTCTGAAGTTCCATCGTGAAGATACGATTAGGAATATATATCGAGCCCGGCGCGGAAGCGCGCGAGGCAGCTGGATATATTCGTTGTCGGACGATGACGACGACGACGACGACGACGACGACGACGACGACGACGACGACGACGACGACGACGACGACTCGAGTTTACCGGGCGAGTTTCAGCCGCCCTTAGCCGCTTCGTCGCTTTGTCTCGCGCGTCCTCGAGTACCCTCGAAAAAAATTTCGACCTACCCGCCAAAGTGTCGCTTTGCGGTCACTTCGCGATTATCCAACCATCGCTGCCGCCGCCGCGCCCTCGTATCCTTTTTACCGTTTTATCTCTCGGCAAGATGGTTTTGAAAAAAAAAAAAAAAAAAAGAAAGAAAGAAAGAAATGCAACACTTCCGAAGAGCCAAACGCCGCCGCCGTCCCGACGGCAAAAGACGCCACTCGCCGGCTGTACAGCGACGCAAAGTTTCAAAGAAGGGACGCTTAGCTGCGCGGCCCTGTATACTTTGCGCCGCGCAACTGCTCGATTGAGTGTCGTTTTCTCTTTTCTTTATTATAACCGCAATTCCTGTCGGACAAAGCTCCGCGCGCATTAACACCGTCGGATCTAACGTTCGGCCGAGGCGGCCGAATAGAAATGGAGAAAAATGGAGCGAGAGAGGTACGATCGGTCGGGAAAAGCTGCGCGAATAAATTTCATTCTCGCGCTCGGCAGCGAAGGACGTCATCCACGTGTCCGTCGAGGAGCGTTCCTCGATCGAACAGCAGGATCACGAGGACCGACACGTAGCCAGCAGGAATTAGCCGACAGCCGCCGACGAGGATGCTCGAAAGATCGGCGGCTTCTAATTTTCCCCTTATTTTCGAGCGTCCTCCGGCCGGCACTCGCCGACGAAAAGACGCGCCCTTCACGACTGTGCCTGTGCCTCTCTCTCTCTCTCTCTCTCTCTCTCTCTCTCTCTCTCTCTCCCTCTCTCTCTCTCTCTCTCTCTCCCTCTCTCTCTCTCTCTCTCTCTCTCTGGTCTGTCTGTCTGTCTGTCTCCGTCTTTCTCTCTTTGGGCTGAGCGCGGAGGATTCGCTAGAGAAGGTTCGAGGTACGCGAGTGCGCGTTCAAGAGAACCACCTATCTATATCAAAGGCTTCGACAACTTTGTAAAGAGCGAGCATCTCCCCGAATAGCGACCGCGAAAAATGAGATATATTTCTCTCGAACGTGGCGAAAGAGCGACGATCAGAGCTTAGTTCTAGTCGATTCCTCGCGACTCTCCCTCCCTCCCTCCCTCGGGGAGATCGTTCTCGCTCGCGCAGGACGTTTTACAGACTTTATCGCACGCCCGATCGATTAAAATCCCTTCCGAGAGAGAGAGAGAGAGAGAGAGAGAGAGATTGATGAAATTACACGGGGAAAATTAGACGAAACGAGCCGGGCTTGCAATTTTTGCATTTCGCGCCGCGACGTAACGTCATTTCGGTCCAGCCGCAGCGCGCTCGCGCTAATCTGCGAAAAATCGTTTAATATTTTCATCAGGCGTTCTCTCACAACAAAGGTCCGCCGCGAAAACTCGCCTTTATCCTCACGCTTCAATCGCGCGGGGACGCAATCCGTATTACGGGACACCGCGATCCGCGTGTCGTTTTCTTTATCTTTTCTCCCATTCTTTTTCCTTCCTTCCTTTCTTCCTTCCTTCCTTCCTTCCTTCCTTCCTTCCTTCCCCGTTCTTTCTTTCTTTCCTTCCTTCCTTTTGTGACGAGTCACGGTGCGGAACGAGTGTCTCTCCCCGGCGTTTCGCATGCACAATAGCGCGGGAATCCAGCGGGCGAGCTATATTTCGGTTAAATATATATCGGATGTCTGCCCAGAAATAATTGCACCGGCGATCGTGATAACGTACGCCCTTATCGTCCCTACGTCCGAGACATCGGCGCGTACCCGCTTTACGCGAGTGTGTACCTCCGATATTAATAACCACGGTAAACTAATTAATTAATCGTCAGACGATCTATGGGACACTGGCGTACGCACGTGTGTATGTGTGTGTGTGTAGCGTTACACGATCGCGAAAGCGATTTGTTCATCGGATCGCTCGCATCTCGCCGCGAGGCGTGCAGCAGCCTCGAAAATCGTCGTCGTCGGTAACGCGCGGGCGGTTGAGGGAAAATTCCCGCGCTGGTTTTTTTTCTCCCTCTTCCCCTCCGAGGAAGCGTGCGAGAGGGCGCCGTCCGCTCGGGAGCGAGACCGCGCGATAAATTACTCCTAATTACAAGCTCATAAATACGAGCGGCCGATAACTGCACGCCGGCCAATAACTACGGTTTACCGGACGATTTTGCGGCGGACACGTGTACCAATTGGCGCCTGTGATCGCCCACATGCGGACGAGGTGGGTACCGACACACACACACACACACACGGCTGTTAAAGATACCTTCGCACACATACACGCACGCGCGTGCGTACGCGTGCGCGCGCTCGCACGTCCGATGCGTGTGCATGCAGACAGCGCGCGTGCCAGAGAGGGAATGCGCATTTTCGGGAATGCGCGATTTTGGAAGCGCGTCGTACGAACGTTTCTCTAAGCCGAGAGAAGGTCACCACCGCGGGGCGGTGAGGCGACAATCGATGCGGGATTACAAAGTTGTCACGGCTTCGTTAAGAAGAATGAGCGTACGCCGGAAATTAAGTGGATGCGCCGAGAGCGGCGCTGCGATATTAGTTATTATTGCCAGTGTGTTACCGCGGTAGTGATTGACGTGTTGGCGCGTTATTATGACATTTTAATGGCGATTTTAATTCCCGCGTTCTCTCCCTCTCTCTCTCTCTCTCTCGCTTGCTCGACTCGACTCGACTCGACGAGAGAGGCGCGACGAGTAGGAAAATATTTTGATCGCGCGGGCGCGCGAGGCTAGGAAATCGCGCGCGTTTAAGGGTTAAATATCCGAGGCTTTTAGCAACAGAGTCGCAACTTTGTAAGAGTTCCGGAGATCGGATCTACGTTTGTACGACTTCTCCCGCTTAGAATCGTTTTAATCCCGGCCGCGGATAGGATCGCCATGGGGACGAGAAGTGACCGACCGTTTAAACGCGATTAAACGTACGATACGAAGGATAGTCGACGAGAGATGTCCTGTCGTCTACGTCGACGGAAAAGGGACGCGATACACTTGTGCGAGCTGTCGCTCGCTCCGTCTCCCTTCGGCCGCGAGCTTCCCCCCCCCGCTCTTGTTTACCTCCTCCGACGTTCTCGCTCGACAACCATCTGTCGTATCAAGCTGAGGTATATATCCTGCGCCTCGTCAAGGTAGAGGCAAAACTCCGAGCCGGGATCGCCTTAATTCTCGCGACAAACACTCCAAACGACCAACTGCGCTTTTTCTTTCAAGCCCCACCGCCGTCGACCGAAAATTAAGGAGCCCCCGGGGATCTCCGGGAGGCGAGAGGCGAGGTGCGAGCGGCAAAATAAAAAGTCTGCTCTCGGCCCGATTTCAAGTACGCTCTCTACCACGATTTTGTAAGTCGCGGTCGAGTTACGAAAGAAACCGTATCCAACAGCGCGAGTCGTAAACTCTCGCGCTACCGACGATTACCTCACTCGCGGCATCTCCTCTCCTCTCCTCTCCTCTCCTCTCCTCACCCCAAGCCCGGAGAACGGGCCGGGCGAAACGCGTCACTCGGCCTCCTTTTTCGATATCCCGCTCCGACGCGGCGCGGCGCGACGCGCCCGCCCCCCCTTCCCTTCGAGGGTTAATGAGAGATCGACTCCGAATCGCCCAGGGAATCCATAGACGAGATGACTCGCCGCCGAGGCCGGGCACCCCGTGTATACAGCGCGCTCGCCGACGAGGGTGCGCGCTCGTAAAGATCGCAAATCCGCGCGCGGCCACGTGTCTGTGTGTGTTCGTGTGCTTGTGTGCGTGCGTGCGTGCGTGCGTGCGTGCGTGCATGCGTGTGGGCGCGAGGGAGGAATCCGGCGACGCGACGAGGTGGATATACAGACAGTTTAAAGCCTCCCTCTCGGCCGCAACCTTGCTGAGGGCAACGTAATTTGAAAATTGGGAGAGGTCAGTGTCGGGAAATCGAGAGGGACACGAGAGACAGAGAGAACGACGGGGAGAAGGGGAGAGAAGTGGAGGAAGAGGGAGTCGCGGACGACGAAGAAGCCGTTCGCGAGCGCAACGCCGAGGTGGATGGGTGGACGGCAGGAGGGGTGAAAAGAAGGGCGGGGAGCATCGGCCTCGGCTCGGAAATTGGCCGCTGCGTCGGTTTCCACGTGCTGCTGCTGCTGCATGCAGGGAGACCCGCTTGGGCAATTCGCTTTTCGGCGTCCGATATCAGTCGAACGCAATGAGACTATGCGCGCACGCTTGAGAATTTTATTAACAACAGTCGCACACACTCAGAAAGGGCAGAATGCCTTTGAAAAGAATACCCGGTCGCTGTGCGCTCCTCTCTCTCTCTCTCTCCCCCTCCCTCTCCCTCTCTCTCTCTTTCTTTCTCTCACACACACACACACACACACACTCGGCTCGCGCACACCGCTGCAGATCGTCAAGTTTTCACTGCCGGTCTCAGACCGAGTGTGTGCGCGCGCGGTTTAAAAGGGAGTGCTGAAACACGCATATGAAACTGCCGCGAATCCTTTCCGCTGGTGAATTATTTCCGAGCGTCCGGCGCGAGCCGCGTTTGAGCGGGAAGGTGGAAAAAAGGAAGGAAATGAAAAAATAGCTAGCCGGGCAGAGATTGTTACGTCGCGAGGTGATCCCGCGAAAGGGGATTAATCCCTGGCCGCCATCTCGTCCGCGCGTCTCGTGTCGGTTTGCCGGAGATGAAAGTGCGCTAATCGTCCCGATTATTCGGCCGAGAGTCACGCGTTCAAGCAGCCTCTTTCTCTCGCGCGCCGTTTCGCCGCACGAGGAACGGCTCGCGAAGAATGAATCTCGCGAGCCGCTCGATAACGACACCGGGCTCGAATTATTCCGCCGAGCGCGGAGGGTTGAATCTCTCCAGCGTCGCGGCGTAAATCGCGCCGCCCCGCGAGCGACTCCTGTCGTCCTGCGCATGATGTCGCGTTTTGCCTTCACGCGAACGAGGGTTCGAGGAAATAGGTAGGAAAATGAGAGAGGAGGCGGTTCTCACACGAACCGCCAGGTGGAAGAGGTCGGACTTCCGGAGAGGTTAGACGCCGCGCCGGTCAGAGAGAGTGAAAGCCACCGCGTCGCGTCCTCTTCTCTCTGTCTCTTGCGTGAAAAGAAAACAGCGAGGGGGCGAAGCGTGCGCGAGCGAAGCAAGTCGATTCCCGCCAGCGATCTAAAATACTTGCACCACCGTGCCCCCCCCCGCTCCCCCGTCGTGTTATCAATCCCTACCGCTCCGCCGAGAAGCGGCTTAAGCCGCCAAATGCCTTTCCGCAGAATCGAATCGCGCGGGCGGCTCGCCGGCGCTTGATTTATGCGGCAAGACAGCTCGCAGGATCCGATATTTTCCTATTAATTGCATTTTTCTATTAACGTCATTCGCATCGAGTGCGTGTACCATTTTCTCTCTGTCGCTCGCGCCCGGCGCGCAGGTACAAGGCTACGGTAATTGAATCTCTCTCCCCCTCTCTGTCGCGCGCGCAAATTGCCCGGCATCGCGCGATAATACGGCGCGCCGCGACTCACAAATCCGCAATAAGATTCAGCATAATTTCCTCCCCCACCCCCAACCCCCCACCGCCCCGCCCTACCGGAAGCCGGAGGACTTTCGCGTCGCGCCGTCTCGGGGAGTGTCATACCTCGCCGAGGGCGAACGCAACGCAGCTTTCATTTCGGAGCGAACGCGCCACGCGCGCGCGTTCGATTCACGATGGATCTCGCGGCGCGCGCGCGCGCATGCGCGCGACAGCGTTTAATTCAAACGCGGTTTCGCACCGTTCCCGCGGGGATGACGACGTGTCGCGCACACCTTCGTAATCGCGCCCCCGTGACATGAAGATGCGCGCGATACACACGCGCGCACACATGCGCACACACACACACACACATGAACACATAAAGCCGTCCCGTTATTGTTTCTTCCGCAGTCCGCGGAAAAAAGGCGCGGAGGATCCCGACCGTGACGAGGGGGAGGAAGGAAGGGCGGTTGGCGGGAACGGAGGAGGGGAAGCGGGGGTGGTTATCGGTTATCCGATAACCATCTCTCCCAACTTTGACGTTAGCGACCTTCTCGCGCTTCATTACGCGATAAATAACGCCTCCCCCTTCCGCCGCCGCCGTCGCCGCCGTGCGTAGAAGTTTGGGACGCGCGCGCAAATGGCAACGGCTAATTGAGCCCAAGCCGCCGCGCGCGCCGCGTCCCGCTCCGTATTTACTATACCCGCGGAGAAGAGTACGACGAAGAGTACGGCGAACCAACGGCGGCGACGACGTCGGCAGGGCGGAGGGGGGGTACAAAGCCGCATGGAAGGTAACCGCGGCTCCCCGCGCGCAACAATGAGCGCGCAACAGACGCGGACGAGACGCGCCGATATTATCTGCCTGTAGTTTCGGGCAGAGCGGCGAGAGCGTCGTAAATATATGCGTATGTGTGCGCGCGTGCATGCGTGTGCGTGTGTATATATATATATATATATTTGTACATGTATATTCGTGCGTAGTACACGGCGGTAATAACCGACGCCAGGATTAATGGAAACCCGAGAAGCGGCGGGGAGCAAAGTTCGAAATCCAATCGGTTTTGATATATTTCCGTGTCGTTGCGTGCGACGTGCGAACGAGCACCAGGAGAACGTGTACTCGGTAAGCGAGTTATTGCGAAATTACGCAAGCAAGCAAGCAAGCCCGCGCGTAACTCGCACGCGCGAAATAACGAAGAGTACGCGGATTAGTCGGGAAGGAATTGCGGCGACGCGAGACGACTCGGGCGCCGCGCTCGATCGGACAATTCGTACTTTCGTCGGAGGAACCGCCGCGCGAGGAATTATAAAATCCCTCCTCCTCCTAAATCTCGTCCTCTTCAGTGTGGTGTTTCCACTGAATTCCCCCGAGTTTTATATTTACACGAATACACCTGGATCTCTCTCTCTCTCTCTCTCTCTCGGTTTATACGAGACGCTGTAATTTTCGTCTCGGCGAAAGGAGCCATTTCAGATGACGAGGGCTAAATTATGTGGAGTTTTCGCTTTTGCAACTTAAAAACGTTGGAGAAAGGCGACGCGCCGGGAGGGACGAGGGCGGCGACGGCGGCGGCGAGGGGGAGGGAGGGGGCACTTGAGCGCGGCAAGCATCGGGCGCGTTCTCACCCCCGGTTGCGCTATTGGGACCGCGATCATTTTCTCGAGCTCTCCTCCGCGATCGATATATATATGTAGGGCGACCACTAGGTATTGTTTTTTCACTGATCGCGATTAGAATCGCGAGATTGCTTTATATATATCACGGGTAACACCTCGGCCGGATCGACAATTCCATTTTCTTCGATCCGCAATCAATCTATTGTCTTCCCCTATGCAGCTCCCGGCCGCGCCGTTCACTTTTTTGTCCAACTTGCCCCGCGCAAACACGCGCGAGGTTCGAAAATGAGATCGCTCTGTCGTGAAAATATCCAGCCAAAGGAGCGAAAGAAAGGAGAAAAGCAGGGGGAAAAAGCCGCGCGGCAAAACGCGACGGGATCTACGTAAATAAGTACGACGAAGGTGCGGAGCTGATTAATTGACAACTTGAAACGAGGAGTATTGCCGCCACGGCCTCTGCCTCTCCCTCTTTGCCTCTCTCTCTGCCGCAATCTCCCCGTCTCGCGAGAGGTCAACGCCTGTCGATATCGGCCCAGGATAAAAACGGGCGACGGTGCGCGAGGGAGGAGAGAGAGAGAAAGAAAGAGAGAGAGAGAGAGAGAGAGAGGGTGCCAAGTCGAAAATATATACGTCATTCGGTAGCCGGCTGGTCGGTCGAAGTCTTCGAATTGCCCGAGAGTCGCTGATCAGGCATCGGTCCAAAAATCGGCCGCGTCGCGGCGACGCCGACGCCAACGCCGAGGACGACGTCGTCGTCGTCGCGACACTCCGCAGCGCACGCCGTGCAACGGGATGCGATCGCTCGCGTCATGGCGAGATATTGAGGGGTCGCGCGGCACACAGACGCGGCGTCCCGACGACAAAATTTCGCGCCGATCAATATTTATCGCTCCTTCCGCGCGAAGCCGCTGCGCTTGAGTGACAAATGTTTAAATGCAAGATACAGCGCGGATCGTATAGTCCGCGCCGCAGCGATTCCAATCTCCGCTCGCAAGATGAAAATCTTGGAAGAGATTGAAAACGTCGGAGGGAGGTAGAGCGGAGGAAAAGGAGAAGCGGCGAGAGGGAGGGAGAGAGAAAGAGGGAGAGAGAGAGGTGATGCACGTTCTTTCGTTCGTTCGTTCGTCCGTCCGCAATCGAATGTTAGGCGATTGTCTTTCGCCGGGCGAGAGAAACAGAACGTGACCAACACACTATTCTCGTCCTCGTCACAAGACAACTCGAGCCTAAGTATAGGAGGTCGGGTGCCTGCCTCTCCGTTTAAAAATACGTCACACCTCTCGCACCCTCCCCGACAACCTAGCGACGGTCTCCCTCTCTCTCTCTCTCTCTCTCTCTCTCTGGCTGTCTCTCCCTCCCTCCCTCCCTCCCTCTTTCTCTCCTCTGTCGGGCGCACGGGTCCGAGAAGTAGCTGCTGCCACTCTCGTTTCCTCCTCTCCCTCCTGCCCCTCTTCGTCGACCCCCTCTTCTTCTACAGCGTCTTTTTTCGCGCGTTTTCCTTCTCGCACGCATCCGGAGAAAGGGAGAGAGAGATACAACGTCGATCAGCGACGTTCAATGATTCACGACGAAAGAGTATTTTGGAGTGACGATCAATAGCGGTAGTTTCCCGACAGAAAGGGAGAAAGAGCGCCGATCGCGTCGCGCGCGGCCGAGTAGAACTCGCGAGGATCTCGGACTTGGTTCTCACGCCGCCGGGTAGCGGCCACGGGGCCGCGCTGCTTCGCGGATTCTCTCTCGGCGGTCACGGATATCAGAAAGCGAACCGAGGCGCGACGGCAGACGAGCGTCGCGAATGACGCGCGGAAAACAGAGCGAAAAGCTCGCGTCGACGGCGACGGCGAGGAAGCGACGTTAATCAGCGCCGACGTGAGAGAGAGAGAGAGCGCGCGCGCGGCTTGTCGGAATGCGAGATCGTCGCCCGTACACCGGCAACGACAAAAGAACGATCGGGGATCGACAAAGTCGGCGGTGACCTTCGCTCGGCGAAGACACTGCGCGTCGAGAGTCCGCCGCCGAGCGAACTGCTTCGCGCCTTGGCGCGATAATTCGCGTCGTTGAGCGAGCCGCGGCGCGAACGCCGAGCCAATTCGCCGGCTCATTACAGCAACTGCATAGTTTGCCCGATCCGACGGATTTTGCGCGAGCAAAGTCATCTAGCATCCAATCTTTTTTTCTCTCAAAAGGATATACGATAGCTACCCTCTCCTTTCGCCGATCTCGCGGAACTGGCGCGGCTTCCATCCCGTGGACGAAAAACAGGGGGAAAAAAGACGACGCGACGACGCTTGGTCGAGGAGCCAAATTTCTGGCCCCCTCCGCCAGGCCGCGTGCTATCCGCTTAACAATCGCTCATCATGGCGATACCGCGACGAACCCTCGGCCGCCACCGTCGCCGCCGCGCCGACGGGAATCGGCACCGTTCCACCTGCGATCGTTCGGCCATTATTTTCGGACACGCCTGGGCGCATCGAATTTATGCACGCGCACGCACACGTGTGTGTGCGTGCGTGCGTGAGTGCGTGCCTGCGTGCGTACACATCCCCCCCCCGCACGTAGCCGGAACTCTCCTCCGGGCCGCAACTTAACGGCTACTTGTTACAACTAGGCGGGACGCGCGGACGCGCAACCCGACTTATTATCGCGATAATTAACAATTTCCCGAATCATCAGACCGCGAATGCAGTTGCTTTTTGCATGGAGATCGAGCGCACCGCCGCGCCGCGGCCAGCGAGGATCAACCGCCGCGCTTCCTTTGACCTGCGGGGACTCCGTCCGTTTTGAGTCGATTCTTTCTTTTATCGAGGTTTCAATGGAACATTATCTTTATTACCCACCGCGCGACTTTTGCGCGATTCTCCCTCCCCTTCCCTTCCACGTCGACCTTCACGGTGACCGAGGTTGAAATTGCGATTTCGTTCCGGCTCGAACGAAGATCCCGCCCGCAAGGTCCCACGCGCAGGAACCTCCGTCCGTAGGAACGGTAGGAATCCTTCGTTCAATTAACAACTGCGCGCGCGAAGCTCCTCCGATGTCGAGCGATGTCGATTGCTCGTGACCGACGCGTCGATCGGATCGAGAGCTCGCAGATCGAAGGAAACATATCCAGGTCGGTCCGAGACGTTCCGAGATATCCGAGAGGGAGCTTTTCGATGCTTTTCCCTCTTCCCTCACCCTCGCCGGCGCAGCCCTCCCCCGGCTGCCATCGCGCGCGACCAGCGCGGCGAAGGCGAGCGGGCAGACGGGCGCACGCGATTAATCGAAACGGAAGATAATGGACGATCGATCACTGTGCCACTTGGTAATCTTACGTGAAACGCCGCCGGATCAAAGGGTTACTCGCGTCCCGTCGATTACGAGCGCGTCCGGGATTCCCGGCCGCGCGGACTCGCGGACGTCCGCGACGTCGCGCGAACAATCTTGCGATCGCTTCCCCGAGCGCGAGGAGGAGCCTCGGTGGAGGGTTGTGCTCCCCTCCTCCCTTCTTCCCGTGCCCATCCTGTCCTAATTTCCTTCGCGATCAGTACGTCCGCGTAACAACGCCGTGTCTCGGCGTCTTTCGGTCGCTCGGGATGGAGAGCGCAATTCTCCGATTAACATAATAATTGCCAGGCGGAAAGAAAGATTTCCCCTTGGTGTGCCGCTGAATGTCCCGTTGCGCGGCAAGAACAGCAGCGAGCGAACGGAGAACTCGCGGCGCGCGGGAACCGCGGGACTCCCGCAGGTGGTTTCTAATCGGCCGCTTGTTCGCGGGTGATCTCACG